>NC_061153.1:10961497-11261497 GCF_905220365.1 Vanessa cardui
AGACAAACTTTTTGGCGTAGAATTTGATTCATTAGAATCAATCAAATTTGTATATTTAGATGATTTAATAGCTATCTCGAGTGATTTTCAAATTCATTTAACTCTTTTAATTAAAATTTTTCATAAATTAAAAGATGCCGGTTTAACTATTAATTTGAAAAAATGTGAATATGTGTCTATGTTATTTAGGCTACGTTGCCGATAGCAATGGTTTAAATACAGATCCTTCTAAGTTGTCTGTAATAGAAAATTTTCCTCGTCCTACAACTGTAAAACAAGTACGTAGTTTTCTCGGTATGCGTTCATATTATCGTAGATTCATAGAAAAATTTACTGATATTGCTACTCCTTTAACTAATCTAACTCGCGGTAGTCGAAATAGTAAACGTACCGTAGAATGGAATTCAGATTGCGAAAACTCTTTTTTAAAACTTAAACAAGCATTATTAACAGCTCCCGTATTAATTTGTCAAGATTTTAACAAATCACTTTACCTGCATTGTGATGCTAGCTCTTATGCTATTGGTAGTGTATTATGTCAAAAAGATGATGAAGATAATCAACATCCTGTTGCATTTTATTCCAGAACATTTAATAAATGTTAAATTAATTATAGTATTACTGAAAAATAATTTCTTGCTATATTAGACTCTATCGAGCATTTTAGACCGTATATTGAAGGTATGGAATTTACTGTGATAACAGATCATGCTAGTTTGAAGTGGTTATTACGCTTAAATAATCCAAGTGGACGCTTAGCGCGTTGGGCTACACTTATATCTCAATTTACTTTTAATATAATTCATAAAAAAGGTAATTTATATGTTGTGCCTGATACTTTATCTCGTATTCAAATTAATGCTATTGATGTTCCTTCAGAAATAATTCATTCTGATGTAGAAATTGAAGATCCTTGGTACAAAAATATATTTATAGGTTGTCAAAAATTTCCCTTAAGATTTTTGTAAACCTAAATTTCAATTGCAAAGTAATTTAGCATGGAAAATTGTTATTCCAAAAGAAAATGTAATAGATACTATTCGTAATAATCATGATTCACTAGATTCAAGTCACTTAGGTATTCATAAAACTTTAAATAAGTCAAAACTACACTATTATTGGCCATATATAATATGTTTAAAGATGTAAAAGATTATATTTTAAATTGTGAAACTTGTAAAGCTTGTAAATCAAAAGATTGTTTCTCAACCTATAGTTATGCCATCTTTTGATATAGTTGGTCCATTGCCAAAGTCATATTCTGGACACAGATATACAGGGTGGGCCATGAATTAGTAAACATTTGAAAACAATGTAAAAAAAAACCCGATTGACATATTCAAATGATTGTTTATTTAATAGAAAGAGTATTTTCAGGAATTTACTTTTTAAAAATAATATAATATAAATGACCACCGTTTCGTTTTTTACACTCTTCTAAGCGAGCACCAAAATTTTCGAATAATCGTCAGCAAAGAGACTGAGATCGCTGACATTTCTTCGGTGATTTTGTCCTGTTGACGTAGTGTTTTTGGTTTATTGATATAGACACGACTCTTTAAATAACTCCATAAAAAGAAGTCTGCTGGGGATAGATCTGGACTCCTGGGTGGCCACGGGATGTCGCCTCGTCTAGAAATCAACTTTTCCAGAAACATTTCTTTGACTACTAGCAGGTACTGATTGGATGTGTCACAAGTGGCTCCATCTTGTTGAATCCATGTGTTTTGGTTGTAGCCAGCAAATTCCAGTAGGTTTGGTGCCAAAAACTCTCGTAACATTTTCACATATTCAGCAGAATTAACAGTAACCGAATGGCCGTGAGAATCTTCAAAGAAGTAGTGTCCAATGATTCCTTTTGCAGAAATTGCAGCCCATACAGTTACATACCTTTGGCGAATGAAGTGGCCTCTCGTGTTTAGATTTAGGATTTTTATTGCTCCAATACCTACAATTTTGTTTGTTTACATGTCCGTTGAAGTAAAAATGTGCTTCGTCAGAAAACAAGACGTTGTTAAAATTACTGAATCGATTCAACATTGTTTCGGCATAGGACATGTGCAAATTTAAATCATTCGGCTTTAGTTCCTACACTATCTGAATCTTGTATGGATGTAATTTTAAATCCAATTTCAAAATACGGCGTAATGATGTGCGGGGTATTCCTAATTCAGCCGAACGTTTGCGCGTCGATAAGTCAGGGTCACGTCTAACAGAAGCGGAACTTTGCAGCACATTGTCTTCACTCCGAGAAGACCGAGGGCCGCCGGTTTGCTTCACACTTAGTGTAGATCCCGTCTCTTCGAACTTCTTAACCCATTTCTTTATTAAAGGAGCACTTGGACACTGACTTAAGTCATGTAAATTGTATTTAACTCGAAATAAGTGTCTCACAATAATAAGCGAACTGTTGTTTAAATAAAACTGTTTTACACAAAAAGCACATTGTGGTCCCGTGAAGTGATCCATTATGACTAAATTTCCGAGAAACAAACTAGCGGCAAGAACCCTCCCCGAGCCCCACACTGCTTTCGTTTGCACGGGATTTTAGATTTAAATATTAACGAATTCTTGGCCCACCCTGTATTTGCACAGTATTAGATGTATTTTCTAAGTATTGTTGGTTAAATCCATTATGTAATGCTACCACAAAATCCATATGTAGATTCTTAGAAAAGGATATTTTTCTTAAATTTGGTTGTCCAAAAATCATAATTTGTGATAATGGTACTCAATTTACTTCTAAACATTTTGTACAATTTTTGAAAAGCTTTAATATAAATAAAATATTTTATAACACTTTATGTACACCTCAGAATAATCCAGTTGAACGTTATAATAAAACGTTAGAAACTTGCATAGCATGTTTTGTTCATAATGATCATAGAACTTGGTCAAAATTTTTATGTCATGTTCAATTAGCTTTGAATAGCAGTATTAATTTAGCTACTGAATTTACTCCCAATTTTCTTATGTTTGGTCGTGAAGTTATAATTTATGCTTCATTACATCGTTTCAGTAATTCATTTACAAATTTGAATGAATTCGAATTTTGTAATCGTCGAACTTATGCACAAAATTTAGATTCCTTAAGTTCAATTTTTGATTTAGTAACCAAATCTTTATTTAAAGCTTATAAAAATAATGCTTTATATTATAATAACGGAAGGAAAGTCATTTCCTATGAGTCAGGTGATGTAGTTTGGAGAAGAAATTTCATCTTGTCTAATGCTTCTCAATATTTTTCGGCTAAACTTGCTCCTAGGTTCATAAAATCGCAAATAATAGAGAAAAATTCTAATAATGTTTTTATATTAAAAGATTTAGAGGAAGGTACTGTTGGTCGTTAGCATATTAAAGATATTATTAAAATATAGTTTTGGATTATCTCTAAAATATTCTGTAGAGTTATATTTAGATTTGGGTTATTGAGGCATTTGTTAGAGATGATTGAATGAGAAGTATGAAAGAATTGGCCTCAAAGATGTTGATAGATGAAAGTATGATAGAATTCCCACTCTAGTATGTTTTCTACAAATGTATTTTTTGCTAAATTTAACTTAGGACATTTTGGATTCTATACAAAAATAATTCCGAATATTTCTTTTGACTCATAAGATCTTATACATTTTTTGTAATATTTATAGAATATTGTTTTTGCAATATTTTTGTGTTTATACTTTTGTATATAACATTTTGTTTGTGTTTTGTACATAACATTTTTGATATTTGTGTAGAACCTTATTGCATATTTTAGTAATTAGTTATTTTTGGTTAAAGTTTTATAGAAATAATCCTTCACATTGGATTATTGCCTATGACTTTAGTCCAGCTTGGTTTTGTTTTGGATATTCCAATTTTGTGAATAATCCAATAACATTTTTTTAACAAGTTTTTGTTATTTTGTTCTGTGCTCGAAAAGCTGGTGGAGTTGAGCCGGTCACAGACACCAACTATTTTTGGAAGATCTGTTTAACTGTGTTCGAAAAGCTGATGGTGTCGGTCGGTCACAGTTAGAACTGTTTTCTGTATGCTCTCGTGTTCGGAAAGTCGTATTGAGTTGCGTCGGCCACGTTAGTCATATCTTTTGTTTTAATTGAAATTTTGAGGTTGGTGTTCTTGGAATGCCAATTAGTGTATATTCCGTGGACCCAAAATTTTATTAAAAAAAAAAGAAAAAATATTTTCCATCTTTCGAGTAAGGTAATACTTTATAATTTCCTACTTCGAATGAGACTATATTAGAGTTCTCATCTCTAGGGTAGTGTTTAACTATGACTTTTGTTTAGATATTTTTAGAAATAACTTTTGCTACAGTTTGGTATAGTTTGTTGTTTTCCATATTTTTCTACGTTTTGTAGAGTTACTATTTGTTATGTCACTCTAATATTTTCATTGATAGAGTCGGTCTCTACATCTTCTTTGTAGAGTCGAATAAAAGAGTCTCTCAGGTTGAGCTCCTCTTTTATTTTTTGGTTGAGGGGTAATGTAACGTAATTGTGGCGCACGTTACATGTTTCGTCTATTTTTAAATAATTTCGTCAAAAAATATTAAATTTCTAACATAGGTTATCGGATGTCATCTGTCATTTGACTTTGACAACCATTTCTAAGGTTATGTTAATGCATAGTTTAAAAATACCGCTAAATTTGATATTTGAAATAAAAATGCACTTTTTATGCAGTATGCATTCCTGACCTAGTTGTGATTTATTATCTGTATATTATCTTTGAGGTGATCTTTGACATTTGTCTAAGACCTCACTTTCCTTCCGCTTTTTGAGTCGAAATGTGACGCTAAATTATTTTCAAAGCTTTTGTAACTGTTGGTTGGTTTATATTATTGAATATCGTTGAAAATTGAAGTTTTAAGGAACGATATGTCCTAATTTAAATAATTGGAAGTAAATCCATGTCGGATTACAAAAAATAATTTGGATATTTGTCGCCTTGTGGTAAGTCGAAAAACATTTCTTCGAAATTTGAATTTATTTCAATTGTTCTGTTTCGTAACGATGATTGTGGTTCTTTACAGGGAATCTTTAGAATATTTCCCATGATGCATTTCGTTATTTTTGGAAAATAACCGGGATTGACCGGGTAAGTTGTTTGGATTATTAAAGTGAAACTATAGATTTTCGAAATTCGTGTTAGGTTCTAATTAGAATTGTTTCTCTTTTTGCAGTTATTTTCTACAATTATTTTCAACGGATATTTTCAACGGTTATTTTCGAAGTTTATTTTCTACAGTTATTTTCTACAACTGTATTATCGTGGATTATTCCTTGAATTATTTTCTTTGGCTTTATCTTCGAGTGGATTATTTTCAACGCTTTTCGAAGAACTTTATTTCTTTGGATATTTTGAAGATTTGAATAGAAGTTTTCTTGGAGATGAAATTTTAGAAACTTTTAAGGAAGTTAAAACTTTATAACATTAATTAACACTGGATTTCGGTATGTAATTTTTACATATTTATTTTTACCGCAACTTTGGAACTGCGTGGGATTCAATTATACATTTGCAACCTTATGAAAAATTTGGCATTCAAACTTTTTGTTTTAAAATGATATTTATACATTGTTAACGTTATTTAACTTTAATTCAAACTTTTTTTTTAAATATTATTTATACTTTGTTGTAACTTTATTTACACTTAATTCTAATAATTTACATTTAAATAATTTTGGAAACATTCTTGACTTGTGTGTAACTTTTAATTACATAACTTAGTCTTGTTTAAAATAGTTTTTGCTAACTTTAAAAAATTTACAATTAGTAAATATTTAATTAAATTTAGTGTAATTGTAAATTGATGTAAACATCCAGGCACCCGATTTTGTTACTGTTAAATTAAGGACTTTATAATTGTTAAAATTATTTTGATATACTATTCATTTGAATACATTAATTTGGACATAGATTTGCTTTTTTTGTAAATCTATTTGTAATGTTGAAGGGTTATTTAACTGACTTCCGGAGCACATTCTTTCGAGGATTTGTTTATTTTTAAAAACCTTGTCCACTTCTACCGAATTTTTAGTTTGCCTCGAAGAAATTAATATTTTTAAATTTAAATTTATTTTTAGCCAATTATATTACAATTGACACCCCTTCAATTATTTTACACAGTATTATTAGCCGCAAAAAGCAAAATTATATTTAGGTTCAGTGTTACTTTTAAGATAGTGTTTTTGAGTAGAATACTGTAGGTCTATTAAGGGGATTACATTGCTCAATAACCTTGAAGATCTAGCCTTTGCAACATTGTTTATAAAGAAAGCGCCTTCTGCTGACAGAGAACAACAACTACAACAAAATTTACTGATGATTATTCAAGATTACAGATGCGACGCAATATTGAACAGTATTTGCCTAATTAATTCGGTACTTTTTGACTTTTTGACTCTCAGAGGAGAGTCAAAAAGTACTTTTTCTGATGTACAAAATTATTAGTGTCCAAACTCACAAGCCGTATTTCTTTTTGTTTCATATGAATACTTATAAATAGTATTTTGTAAACGCACTAAACTGACGTATATACTTGATAGGTAAGGATGCCTGCTGTAGGACGCTTCACTTGTCTTTTATTTTTATATTTAGGCATAGTCTATGATAATTTCGAGAATAAAACTTAATAAAAACTGAGTTTTATTAGAAAGAAGGAAAGAAAGAAAGATTTTTTTATTTGTAAGCATCGTTTTGAGACATCAGTGACATAAACAAAACAAAAAAAAAAAAAAACAAAAACTTAAAATAACAATACAATTAAATAATATCTGAGAAAGATTTTAAAAAGAGGCATAAATAAATAAAAACAAAATGCTGCCTACACAGCAGTACGATGCCACAAAAAGGAAAATCACTCAGCATTTGCTGTCGTCCTAGGAATTTCACACACAGAAAAAGAAAAAAAAAAAAGAATAACAATAAAAAAAAATATAAGGATTTAAATTATATAGTTTTTTTTTTTCCTATACAAAAGAATAATAATAAATAATAAATTAAGTGAACGACATTGACAATAGTCCACTATTATATCGTGTTAAAATCAAATAAAAAATAAAAATAAAAACATAACAGAATTTACGCTTACTAACTTAATTACAATTTATACTAAATGAACAGAATATTTTCCTAACATTAAGACAAGAATTTCATTCAAGAATAGTGAATTTAAAATATTATTTGAAAAGAAAAAAGCACGTACAGTCCACTCGTCGTAAGAGTCGTCAAGACACTGACAAGACGAATCCCGAGCAAGAGTCACGGGCATAACGGGGGTGCTTGGTGGGGAACTTTGTAAAGATTCGGGTTATAATTGATTATTAAAAAATATAAAAATAAAAACGTGAAAATAAAAAACCCGATTTGTTAAACAGGTATTTCTCTTTCTTTTAGTATAAATATCATACAAAATGACCCAGCCGTTATGTAGACAATGTAATATTTAGTTTAAAAAAGACCTATTTTCCCAATTTTTTTGGCAATATTTGGTTAAGTTTATAAAAAAATTAAACAACACAAAGTTTTTCTCATATTCTCTAGTTTACTTGTACATTTTTTTTATAGGAAAAACATTAAAGAATTCGTCTACAAACTTCCTTTAAGAGAGCGTATTTTCAACCGACTTCCAAAAGGAGGAGGTTATCAATTCGTCTGTATTTTTTTTTTTTTTTTTTTTAATGTTTGTTACCTCATAACTTTTCACTGGGTGAACCGATTTTGATAATTTTTTTTTGTTTGAAAAGTAGTGCTTCCCGTGGGGTCCCATTTTTTTTTTATTTTTTTCCGATGATGGTATCCATATGAAAACGACATAAGTCTTAAATTTGCATTATGTATATGCGCGACAAATAGGTGAATAACTGATAATCACGTTAACCAATTTTGATAATTCTTTTTTTATTATAAAATATATACTTCAAGGGTAATTTGGTGAAAGTTTGGTAAGGTTCTGAGCACAGGATCCATGACAAAGTAACGGAACGGAAGGGAACGGAACAATTCTGAGGAGCACGTTAGCGATACTCAGTCGAATCTTTTATTTATAGGTTATTTGGATATTTGAGTCACCTTCCGCAATGTGGTTATGTTTATGTAATTATCATACTCGAATATTATAATCAACTAGCTACCCACCCCGGCTTCGCACGGGTGCAATACTGATACTAAATATACTACAGAATTTGTTTATTTACGACATCACATCGCAAAGTTCTAAAATTATCAGTGTTTCTTTACTATATTGTTCATGTATTATATACACAAACCTTCCCCTCGAATCACACTATCTTTTAAAAAAAACCGCATCAAAATCCGTTGCGTAGATTTAAAGATATAGGGACAGAGAAAGCGACTTTGTTTTATACTATAAATATACCAATAATTATAACTACATGATATAATCGTTAATCGACTTTTAAGTAATCTAATATTTTTCATTTCATTTAACTTAGGAAGACTCTAAAAAATATGTTGAATACGCAATTATTTTTATTACTTTTTCGTGCATATTCATTTGTTTTAAAATAGTGTTTTGTTTGAAGTCGGTTTTTCTTTTTGTTAAAATTTTTATTTAGAGTTTTGAGCGTTGTAATCCCCTTAATAAGGCTGGGTGATGACAATCAAGCGGAACTAACGGTTTTTCTTCAGATACCGTAAGAAAAGATTGATGTGAGCTAAGTACTAGGTCGCGAATTCTTTCGTTATAATTAGAAATTGAGCTGCATTGATGTAGGTTGCAAAAAATATTGTGTCAATAAATAAAGAATCCACTTTATTGTCTGTACGTACAGGTATTAGACTACGACTGTAAGTGCTATATTCCCAGACAATATTGCTCAATTAGAAATCCCCAATCACCACGTTTATTGTGCCGTCATCTGTGTTAGAGTTAATAACTTATGCAGTATTTTTAAGAAAGTAATTAAATTCCAACTCCTTTACTGGAGGTGGAATATAGACACCACAAATATTAATTTGAGTATTTTGACCTATTTTAAATGAAACACAAAGATCTTCACATACAGATTCCTAAGTGTTTTTTTCTCAAAATCTTAAACTTTTTGTTTATGGTAATTACAACACCACCACCATCTTTCAAATAAGATGAAGTTGTACTACGATCGCGCCTAAATACTGCATATTGAGTGTCAAATAATTCATGATCAAATATTGTATCATTCAGACAAGTTTCCGTAAGAATAATGACATCATAATCACAACAGAGAACAGATAAATAGAAGTCTTCAGTCTTGGTCCGCAGACCCCACACATTTTGATAAAAAAAATGAATATTGAATTTTAAAACTAAAAAACACAATAAATGCTAACTCTATTAAAAAAAAAATAAGTACAATAATATAACCATAAAATCACTTTAGACTATTTAAAAAATCGGTATTTCTTATTAAAATTGCAGGTGAATGCTTATTTTTACGAATATAAATGCGGCTATTTCGGATCCAGACAAACTCGTATTTCTTCTCTTTTGCGAAGAGTCTCGTGGCTGCATGAAGTTTCTTGTTCGTTGGTGACAAATGTTTACTGACGTATACTGGTTGCTTATAACCTGCGATGCCTAAATGAGTAGAATTGAGTTTGTCGTTTTCATTCTTTTTGTTGAAAATTTTTTTCATTCATTTCTCTACGAAGATTTCGAATTTCTTCAAGAATAGCATCTTGGGAGTCTATGTTACTTACTAAGGAAACTGGTGAATCTTTATCAGATTCTTTAATACTCTTGCTTTGATCGGAAGGAGAGTTATTATTCCCTGTTTTTGATTTCGGCCCTTGACAGACTGGGCAAACCCATTTAGCTCGGCTCGATTGTGCCTCATTGAACTTAATACAGTCCGCATGAAAATGACGGTTACATGATGTATTTGAACATTTAACTCTCTTCTGAGTTACAAGTAAACTATTGTTGTATGTGTAGCACATAACCATACTTATAAAAATAAGTTCAGTGTATTCAGGATTTGATCTTGGTACCCCTCGATGTCCTTGAATTTAAGTCACTCTTACTTCCGCGTTGCTATTTGTGCATGAAAATGGCGGTTACATGATGTATTTGAACATTTAACTCTCTTCTGAGTTACGAGTAAACTATTGTTATATGTGTAACCCACGACCATACTTATAAAAATAACTTCAGTGTATTCAGGATTTGATCTTGGTACCCCTCGATGTCCTTGAATTTAAGTCACTCTTACTTCCGCGTTGCTATTTGTGCATGAAAATGGCGGTTACATGATGTATTTGAACATTTAACTCTCTTCTGAGTTACGAGTAAACTATTGTTATATGTGTAACCCACGACCATACTTATAAAAATAAGTTCAGTGTATTCAGGATTTGATCTTGGTAACCCTCGATGTCCTTGATTTTAAGTCACTCTTACTTCCCTCGTTGCTATTTGTGCAGATGGTATGGTGGTCGAAAATGTTGTTCAGTAGAGTACTTAAGCTTTGCAGCAAATAATAATCAGTGCTAAGTGGGTGGTGTAAAATAACTTTGTTCCACTAGCACTTAGTAATAGCAACTTTGGAAGATAATTTTATGTACAAAACTGCACTTTTTGGACACTATTGATATGAATTATGGTTAAACTAATTATAGGCACTAAAGTCAATCGCAGATTTTACACTAAAAGCTATTAGAACTATTTTATTTTATTAATTTTAATCGGCACGGGTACAAACTGATGTTTACACAAGTACTACCAAACGTCGAATGAATACTAAATGTGTTTTATTTGTATACTAAAGGTACAAACTCTTGCCCTGGTTTTCACGATAAGTCGCCAGCATTCCTATTACGGACTGCCGAGCCAAGGCGATGCATCGAGTACAGCAATTTAACGTCGTTAAAGATGTATCAAATTCGAAGCGTTAACTCTCACGGCTAGCCCCGTGCGCGGAAGCGCAGGATGAATTGTAAATCGTATATTTGCATAACAGTGAATATCTGACTGACATGATACAGAAATATTTTATTATTAGTTTAAGGCTTAGTATAAGTTGACTTGCGCTTTGTCGATGACTACACGTTGAACGGCGAACATTTAAAAAGGAAAATTACATGACATCGAGAACTTAACATGACGTCTCAAGAAGATCAAGACAGAGCACTTACTTTCCCGGTCAATACCTTCACGATCCGCGGATTCTATACCCCGTGGGGTCCCTTTTGCCTTTAACGAATTTATACATTTCATGACTGCATATCAACAGTTTGGTAGGTCGATGCGAAACCGGGACGCAACTTTTCTCAATAAGGAAATATGACTCGTCAATTGCAAATGCGATGCAACGAGGCCGGAAGAAGATCGCCTGCTGATAAATTGGGACAGGCTCTGGCCCCCTATTTTGGAGGGAGCCACCAGGCGAACGAGATTTTGTGAGGGTGCCTAAGATACTGAAGTTCATCGAAGGAGAGCTTGGTTTTGAGAAGTGCAAGGCGGTTGCCGACGACACCTGCTCTTGTGACAACAATCCATATGAAGTGGTATCTCCTGGAAGCGAATGCACGAACCATCTCCACCACCATCACTACTGCGCACGTCTTTGCGTGGTTAGAGAGTCTAAAGCGATGTTCCATGCGATGATTGCAAAAGTGCATCGAGATTATGCAGCCATCATGGAACATTATTCCACGGGTGAACGTACGGACACACAATTGTTGCTTAACTCGGCTCGCACCATCAGTGGTTCCGGATCTGGTGCAGCTGCATCTCAACAGAGTTAAGAGTGTTGAGTAGTCTTCTTAAGTTTAAACGTTTTACCGTTCCTTCTTACGTTACTCCAAGTTCATTATATTATACAGGGCATGGTTGGATACAACTATAAAAGACAAGAGACATGCTTTTCAAGACGGCTTGTTTACCTCCGTATCACTGCAAACTGAACCCCATTGAGTTGTGTGGGCCCAAATAAAAAATTATATTGCTATTAAGAGAATGGGCTATAAATAAATCTTTTCGAAAAGACTTTCTCCGGTCGTCATATCATAACTGTCGTCACAATACTTTTTTTAAAAGAAATACTTTTTTTTTAATTCTTCAATTAAAAGACCTACATCTAGGATAGCAATAGTGCCTTTACAGTTTAGGCTATCGCATGGTTGGCGGTTTGAAGGACATTTCACAGGATGTCCTTGGTTTATCAGGATTAAACATGCACAACATAAAACCTCTTTTGTAAATGTTAAAATTTTCTTAATATAAAATTAGAATGTTAAGTTTATAAGTGACGTCTAGGTGGCATTATTTTTTATTTAAAGGTGTGAATCGTCTCAGGATTAAATCGACGCTTTAAAGTATTTAAAGATTTTCATTTCGTCTATAAGGAGTCTGCCGGAGTTTATACAAATACTTTTTCGTGCCACCCCGTGTTACCCCCCCCCCCAGAATGTCCGTTTTACCCCTGCAAGGGTAATTCCCCCAGGTTAGGAACCACTGCCTTTAAGGAACTCAAAGAGTTTATTTCTGCGTCGATAGGCGTCGTTATAAAGGCCCAACTGGCAGGTATCGAGGAGCGCCTCCTTCCTGCGGGTGTCCAGCGGCCCCCTCCTGCAGCAGATAGGACGAGGAAAGTCGCCCCATCTTATGCGTCGGCGGCCCACTAGTCTGTCGAGGCCCTTCCAGAGCCCGGTTAGCGCCCCGGTGGCACCGACGACGAGGCATCCACCAACCAACCAGGAGGCGGCCTGTTCAACGGTGGTGAAGAAGGGCAGGAAGGGAAAATAGGCTACCCCTTCCACCGCCGCTGCAAAGACGCAATTGAAGGCGCATCAGGTGGCCAAACAGAATCTGGCTACTCCTCGTACGGCTGCAATTGTTCTCACTTTGCAGCCAGATGCAGAAGGGAAGGTGTTAGTGTGAATAGAAACGCAACCAAATTAGTTTTGTTTTTAGGCGCGTGTGGCGCCATTGTACTTAAAATTTTCACTTTTCTTTTTTTCGCTCGTCACGTTGTAAAATCACAATAAAACTGTGATTGTTATTAAACAGCTTTAATTATTTACCAAAACTACGCAGTTTATTCCTTCATGGTCTGCTACCAGCGTGGTTCCGGTGTGGTACAGTGAAAATATCAGAGAAGAAAATTGACTTCAATCAGTAAAAATTGTCGGTGCAATATGAATTTGAGGTTAAGAAAAATTTACGATCACGGTGAATTTCTTGATTTGTTGAAGAAATCCAGCAAAATGAGTTCCAATATGTTTAATTTGGAGAAACTGATTGGAAGAGAAAACTTTGCAACGTGGGAGTTCATTATGAAAACATATTTGGAACATGAGGATTTGTGGTGCTGTGCCGAACGCCCCGATGATAAACCTGTGGATTCTGCTAAAGACGTCAAGGCAAAGTCGAAACTAATATATTGTTGTTGGATCCACAGAATTACGTACATGTTCAGGAATGCAAGACTGCAAAACGAGTATGGGAGAATTTACAAAAAGCTTTTGATGACAATGGCTTATCTAGAAGAGTCGATCTACTCAAAGATGTCATAAATAGTACACTGGAGTCGAGCAAAAGTGTTGAAGACTATGTGAGTAAAATTATGAACACTGCACTCAAACTGCGCAATATTGATTTTGATGTTAATGATGAGTGGCTTGATACTTTAATGTTGGCAGGCTTACCAGATGAATACAAGTCAATGATCGTGGGATTAGAGAGTTCTGGTATTCAAATAAGTGCTGAGTCAGCACAAAATCTAAACTCATACAAGTGATTAACACATTAAAGTTAACTGCTTTCTACACAAACACTAAGAAGCCTAAAAATGATGTGCAGTCGGTCAAATCAAAGGGACCTATGTGTTACAATTGTAACAAGACTGGCCATTTCGCAAAATATTGCAGATAGCCCAGGAAACAATCAGCAAACGAAGGAGAGAGCTCCAATTTTGTAGCAGCTTTTTCAGTAACCATTAAAGAAAACACTTGTGATAATAAGTGGTTTCTTGACTCAGGTGCATCCAATATGACATGCAGAAGGGGCTGGATTTACAATGTCACCGAGCCATCTATAAAGAGTGTTACTGTAGCTAACAAAGAACCATTAGCCGTGAAGGGATTTGGTTTTGTTGAAATATACACAGTATACACAATTTTTAGTGTTACCCTAAAAATTTTAATATTTCCATATTTTATTCCTAGTAAAAATATCTTGCGATTCAACGGGGAAATGCTGCTAGCATTCGTGCCACCATTCAACGCGGTCAAGATTTATACAGTAACTAGTTTTAGTTCATATTTGTATACAGGATGACTGGTTAATTACTATCAATATTTAAGGATAATACTCGGTACATGATTCTCATTCGAATTATGTAAAAAAAAAATAATAAAAAAAAAATTAAAAATATTTTATTAGGAACAAGTAAAAATTACATAGTAGGACAAATGTGACCATAATAACTGCATTAGTTATTAAACTGTGTCGCAGTTATTAGGCCCTCCGCGGAACAATACAATACGATGTTCCATACAAATATAAAAATAATAAAACGAAAAGAAAAATTATAGTTAAGCTTAAAATTAGGCAAAAACGTGTGTGTATATGTGTGTTTGTTTTGGTGTGTGTATGTGTGTGTGTGTGTGTGTGTGTGTGTGTGTGTGTATGTGTGTGTGTGATATTTATTTATTGACAATTAGGAGGTTTTCGAGTTCATCATATGACCGTTCTTTAAGCCAGGTAGTTATTGATTTTTTACATTGACTTAAAATCAAAGGGTAAATATTAACTGTTTTATTTAAACGGTTATAAAGTAAGGAGCCGAGGAAAGGGAAAAGCCGAGAAGAGACGGCAGATTTGACAGGTTGAGAAAGGCAAACAAGGTCAGATCTCCGTTTATTTGTAATGAGGTTTGGATCATAGGGTAATTGCCTGTGTTTGTGAAGAACTGTATGAAGAACATAAAGCTTTCTGACAGCTAGAACATCACAAAAAGCATACAGGTCTTTAATAATAATAATAATAATATACTTTATTGTACACCACAGTAACAGAGTAATTTAACAATAAAAATGAAATATATAGAAAATAAAATGAGATGCACAATAAGGCGGTCTTATCGCTAGGTAGCGATTTCTACCAGACAACCTTATGGGCTTAAAAACACAGTCTTCATTTCAGTGAAGGGTGGTGTCACATGTTATATATATAATGTTTAATGTACCTATATTAAATAATAATTATCATATAATATACATACACATATTCATACAAAAATATATAAATATATACTTACTTACATACTTACATACATACATACATACATAGATACATACATACATACATACATACATACATAGATACTTACATACATACATTCAAAATGCTATATCAAATATTAAAAGTATTGACACCATAAGACAAAGCCAGGAAATGGTCTTTCACAAGCTTTTTAAAAATTGATAGATTTTTTGCTTGTTTAATACACAGAGGCAAGGCATTCCATAATTGTACAGCTTTTACAGTAAAAGATTTTTTATAAAATTTTGTACAGTGAGATGGAATTCTAAGTGTTATCTTGTGATCTTAGGAACTTACTAGAAGTCCCCAGATAATGAAATCTTTCTTGTAGGTAGGTAGGTAAATTCGGCATAAATAACACACAGTACAGAAGCGAAAGAGTATGTAAATTCCGGCGAAGGCGAATAGGTAACCACTTGAGTTGATGACGAAATTCTGATACATGGTCATATTTGCGTAAACCAAATATAAACCGTATGGCGATGTTTTGAAGTCTCTCAAGTTTATTAAGTTGGTCTTCAGTTAGGTTGAGATAACATGCATCAGCATAATCAAGAATGGGGAGAAGTAGGGATTGAGCCAACATAGTTTTGGTAGGAATGGGAAGAAAGTACCGCAGACGTCGCAACGAGCTCATAGCTGCAAAAGTTTTTCTACTAACCTCTTGCAGTTGGCAAGACCACGATAGCGTTCTATCCAAATACACTCCCAGATTTTTAACACAATGACTGTAGGGTATTCTGACTCCGTCAAATGTAATGGCTGGTAAGTTAACCCAGTCAACTCTCGAGACCAAGTTTGGCGAGCCAATGACAATAGTCTGGCATTTATTTGGATTGACTTTTATACCGTAAGAATTGCTCCAGTTTAAAATACTAGATAAGTCATCATTAATACGAGCAATAGCAGACGGTAAATCTTCGAGAATTGACTGTGTATAGATTTGTACATCGTCTGCATACATGTGATAGAGAGAAGATATATTGTGAGTGATAGTATTAATGAAGATAGAAAAGAGTAATGGTGACAACACGCCTCCTTGTGGAACCCCTGCACAGACATTACGCCAAGTTGATAAGGTATTATCAACCTTAATCCGATGCCGGCGTCCATGCAGGTAATTGCGGAACCAATCAATTACTGATGGAGATATGTTAATAGAACGTAGCAGCTCCAGTAATATATCGAAGTCAACGTTATTAAAGGCGTTACTAAAATCTAGTAAGGTCAATACTGTAAGTTGCTTACTGTCCATACCCAAACGAATGTCATCGGTAATTTTTATTAGTGCAGTAGTCGTACTATGACCACTGCGAAATCCGGACTGGAAAGGATCAAGGAGATTGTTTTTATTAAGGAATGTGTTTAATTGTTGGTAAACCAATTTTTCTAAAATTTTTGATAGGAATGGAAGGATAGAAATTGGACGATAATCAGAGTATGTTGTTGGATTGGATTTTTTTGGGAGAGGAATAATTTGAGCATCTTTCCAAGATGTGGGGTAGTCGCCTGAGGAAATAGAATAATTAAGGATGTGGGTAATGATAGGAGTGATAATGTCAAGGATGGGTATGATCATATTACGACTAATACAATCACTACCGACGGCATTAGAGGCAATTGACAGTATATTCTTTTTAACATCACATTCAGTGAATTGATTAAAAGTAAACGGAGGAAAATTAGAAGTTGGAAAAGATGATATGGAATTTAAAGTAGTAGCTTTTTGGGCGACTTCTAAAGAGTTGCCCGAAGATGAGAAATGTGCATTTAAGCTTTCTATATCAATGTTATTTAAGGATAACTTTTTCGAGGATTTTCCAACTCCTATCGTTTCAAGGAATTTCCATGTACGGGCAGTGTCGCCGTTTTCGACAGATTTATGAATGTGGCGTCGTTGTGCATCCCTACACAATGTATTGCAGCGATTTCTTATTTTCTTATACTTACGAGCATTAGTTTCGGATTTGTCAGATTTGTATAATGATTTGGCGTAGCTTTTCTTGGCAATTAACGTTTTTAAGGAATCCGTTAGCCATGGTGCAAGTAAGTGTTTTATTTTTACCGGTTTAATCGGTGCATGGATATCGTATAACTGTGTTAATAATGCGTTAAAGATGTCAACTTTGGAATCAATATTTTCTGCAGCTGTAACAGCACTCCAGTCAATTTGACATGCATCATCACAAAGACGGGTAACATCCATTCCACCAAAATTACGTTGGAGAAGTATTCGTGGTTTGGACTTAGGAGGGCGTATTTTATACGATAGATAAATTAAATCATGGTATGAAAAAGAGTCTGCAGGCAACTGGCCATATTTACAAACAAGATCAGGTGAGGAAACTATTATAAGGTCTAAAAGGGATGGCATACAGTTCGGTAGTTTGTGAGTAGCGGAAAGAGGTAAAATGTGTAAATCGCAGGCTTCAATTATAGACACGAGTTTATTAGAGCGATTGTCATTCTTGAGTAAACAGGTGTTAAAATCACCCATTATTATAGTTTGACTATATAATGGGGTTAGAGTCTCTAATAAACTTTCAAATGCAGAGAAATAGTTGATAAGGAGAGAAGGGCTATAAAAAACACCGAGCAAGATTTTACTATGGGATAGCACGACTTCTAAAAGCAGATGTTCGGCCGCATCAGGGGGAGGGGGCTGAATCGACGAATTTAAAATTTTAAAAGGAATATATGAACGGAGATAAATCGCGACTCCACCACCTCCCCTGCCAATGCGGTCGTTGCGGATGAGATGAAACCCAGGCAAGGAGTAAGACGTGGAGGGCAGACAAGGCTTAAGCCAAGATTCTGAAATTAAAATTGCATGTATGTTTCTTGATTCAAAAGATGCAAGCATGTCTGGGTAATGAGCCGGAATACTTTGGGCGTTGATATGAAGTACATTAAAATTTTTCCCAAGAGTGGAGAAATGAGAATTAAGTGTTACATTTAATGGAACGAAACTTGTACTGTGGTAACTTGCATTGCTACTCGAGTCATCATCGGACGAAAAGGACAAAAACTGGTCACTCTGTATACTACTATTTGATATAGACATAACTGAGACAGTAATATATAAATGAATATATGATTAAATTAAATAAAAACAATATATAAGAAAATACTTATAATGTATAAATATTAATAAATAAAAATAAATAAATAAATATAATAGAAAACAGAATTAAAAAATAATAATAATAATAATAGATATGGAGTTTTCAAAAACTGTGTTTCACAACCCACCAGCTTTAAAACATAGTAATAATATTAATTTTTAACAATAATTGTTTACAAACAAAGGGGAAACCCACAACATCTTAAAAAAAAAAAAAAAACATAGTATACAAAAATACAAAACAAAAACATAAAGAAAAGTTAATAATATATCTAAGAAAAATGTATAATAAAAAAAAAAAAAGTTCTTTATAAAATTCTATACTGAACGAAGATAGAAAAAATTTATATCTATCTAAAAAAAAAAAAAAAAATAAGCTCACTTTCTTTGTTGCACTAAATGACAATATTGTAGTAGTTAAGTGATTACATAATCTATGACCATCTGTCATACCATGTCAACTGTCAACAGTTAGCGTCAAATGTCAATTAGTGTGACAGTAGGTAAACCTAACGCTAAGTGCGGTATTTTTATAAAAAATATATTTCGAAGTTTAAACATAAATACTATTATTTAACTATCTAAATGAAGAATTGAAATATTGAATTGTACTGAACTGAAGTAATTAATTAACTATTGTGAAATAGTGTAAAACTTATACACTTTAAAAGCAAAGAATGATGAAAGATCGATGTAATAAAACTATGTATTGTGAAGAGCCTTACTTCTTGACGACCCTTTTGGGTCTCGTAGTATACGAAGGCACCTTACTGCCTTTTGGGATAGTTGCTGAGCTCGCCGGTACCGTGGATGGTTCAGAAGTATCTTCCAATGGACGCTGTATAGCATTTACTTCCGACACCGACACCACACGATGACGGGATCCCTCGGCATCTAACACAATTATGCAGCCGTCTTTTGTCCAGCACTGCCTAATTCCAAAATGTCTTCGTGCCAGTACAAATGCTTCATGCCGGGTCTTAGTGAGGAACTCAGATAATGTTATTCCTGTACCTTTCAAACTTGTCTTAGAAGACCAGAGCTTATCACGCAGTGACGCTTCATTAAACCTGACAAGAATTGCACGTGGTTTGTTACCAGCAGAGGATCCGAGACGATGGCAGCGGGTGTAGTCAGAAGGAGAAAACTGTGAAAATTTGAAATGCTCAGACAGTATTTTTGTAACAAGTGAAGAAGTATTTTCCTTTTTTTCTTCGGGCACACCGTGAATTAAAATTATTTTCCTCCGGGATCTCATCTCAAATTCATCTTGCTGCCTTGTAAGCAACTCAACCTGTACCTGGAGACTCTCGAGGGCAGACAAGACAAATGTTCGGAATGTCAGGAACTGTGCATTTATATTTGACGTTGGACTTGTAGCGGGTGAAACTGCTTTCAGATCTTTTTGAAATTCTGCCATGCGTGTGTTAAAAGTCTCAGTTAATTCCAGTAACGACTTTTTAAGTGAATCCATAGTGTTCTTCTATATTATTATATTTGTATTAGGTTATGTTGTGATGTGGCACTTGTGTTGTATATATTATTGTAGAATGTTTGTAAACAAATTATATGAGAGGACAGCTGGGAGGTTAGTGGTTTTAAATGTACATGCTATTTTTGTTTTTAATGTTTAATAAATGATTTATAAATTATTTTAATTGGAGCAAATTTCTTGTGACTTGTCACATGCACCTACCCAAAAAAAAAAAAAAAAAGTCTTTAGTAGGGAATAACTTAGGTTTGCGAGATATTATCTTCAGTTACGCTCTCTGCGCTCTTTCAACGCGAATGAAAATAGTTTTACTTGCACCTCCACAAACATGAATACAGTAAATAAGAATCGACTGAGCCAATGCATAATAAACAGTTCACATGAGTGAGAGATCTGCAACATCAAGAAGATTATTAAATATGAATATTAGTTTTCTAAGACGAGTAGCAACCATATCTATATGGAAGTTCCATTTTAGAAAACAGTCGATGTTGACACCAAGGTATTTTATATGATCGGCTCGCTCAAGAGGAGGACAAGTACATATGTTAGCTGATGTTTGCTGGCATTGATGGGCTTGAAGAAAAAAGGACGAGGAGGGATATGACGACTTTCTGGTGGCAAACGTTATATATTTGGTTTTATCAGTATTTAGAGAAAGCATGTTACACTTCAGCCAATTTATTATAATTCTTATAGCATCTTCAGCATGTCTTTTATCATCTACCCAATTTTTACCATCAATGAGTAAAACTGTGTCATCTGCATATGTTATAATGGTACAATTTGGAATGGACAAACTACAAAGTTCGTTAATATAGGCAAGGAACAATGTAGGTCCAAGGACACTACCTTGAGGGACGCCATATGAAAGAGATAAGTCGCTGCTTGTAAAATTATCTATGACAACGCTTTGCGTCCGATCAGTCAAGTAGCTTTTAAACATTTCTAGAGCATGACCACGGACACCATAATAATCTAATTTGTTAAGCAGGATGGGGATGGAGACAGTGTCAAAAGCCTTAGACAAATCTAAGAAAACTGCTATGGTTTTAATTTTATTGTCTATATTAGATGAGATTGTATTAGTAACCTTTAAGACCGCGTCAACTGTAGAAATGCCACTCCTAAATCCAAATTGATTTTGTGAAAAAATATTATGTTTATTAAAAAAATTTATAAGTCGAGATTTAAGAACCTTTTCAAATATTTTTGATAGGCTTGTTAAAACAGAGATTGGTCTATAGTTGTTAACACTGTTTCTATCCCCAGACTTATAGATAGGGTGTACCAAAGCTTTTTTAAATACAAGAGGGAAGATACCGGTGGAAAGGCATAAATTAAAAACTTGGGAAATGGCTGGTGTAAGTAAATGTCGTGCTGATTTTAGTAAAGAAGATGGTATGCCATCGTAGCCTGTTGCGCTATTAAGTTTGAGACTAAGAATGATTTTATCAATCTCTTTACAATCGGTGGGATATAAAACCAAAGAAGTAGGTTGAGACTGGCGAGGCAAAGGAAAAGGTTGTGTTTGAATTTTAGATGCCAAATTCTTGCCAATATTGGCAAAGAAGTCATTAACGACGTTAACAGAAGAATTTGGAGAATCTGAGAGTGTTAGTAGGGGAGTTGAGTTAGAAGGGTTGGAGTTTATTTTACCGACTCTTTTGACAGCCTTCCAGGTAGACCTAGTATCACCCCTGGCTCTCTGGAGTTCATTTTGATCATAAGCTTTTTTAATCTTTTTTAATAAGTTGTTGCAAAAATTTTTGTAGCGTATGTATATTTTATTAAGTATCATGTTTGAGGGATCTTTTTTACATCTTTTATACAGTTTATCGCGATGTCGAATACAACGTAACAGACCAGAGGGCTTAGCCAAGTTGACATTCTACAATCGTAATCGCTAATAGAAAACTAAACAAATGTATGGGCATGACGTCATCTCAACGCTAAGTCACGTGGTCAAAGCAAACGAATAGAAAAGTCGTAGACAAGTTGACAATCGTTCAAAGTGATAGAATTGAATGTAATCGTTTCTACAACGATAATCGCTAACTCCATACAAAATGGTAGCCAAGTTGCAGTTTTGACAAGCGCGTACGAAAAGATTTCGAACTTTTTGATCGATAACTAAGCGATCTTTAAGACCCAATAGTTAACGCTAAAAAAATGGCGTCTTATATGATGACCGACAAGTGTTTTGTTTATTAAACCTAATTTTGAAACATTTTTACCTTTTTAATGCATATTTTAAATATGTCGTGGTGTGCTCGTAATGAAAAAGTGCGGCTTAGGCGCAAAAAAAAAAAACATAAATCATCAGTGCAAGAAGAAAATACTTTCGGCTAGATAAAATTATTTTCGAAGCCCTTTGTCGTGAACTACGACACAAGATTTCGTTAAAAGGAACAAAAGAGATTCCTTCTAAAGTTAAGGTAAGTGATTAATAATCTGATTGATAATTTTTTATAATTATTATGGACTATCAGCAGTCGCAACACTTACTCATGTAATAATGAACACATTCACACTTAACATAAAGTGTGCGACATATTATTAAGTATATATTTATACATATTATTGTATATCTTGTGTACATAAATATATAATAATAGTATCTTAAATGCCAAAAAATACTAAATATTGCAATATTAAATATTCTATAATATAGTATATCCTTTTATTGGACATGTCTATCATAAATTTAATTTCCTTAATTTTTGTGTTTTTGTAGGTGCTGTGCACTTTTAGTTTCCTAACTAAAGGATCAGCGAAATGATGGTGTCAATCATCTTTCCCAATGGATTATGCATGCATTAGAAGTTTTTAATGCTTTGAACCACTGCTATCATAGAAAAATGGATCAAGTATAGGAAAACTCAACAAGATACAGCATTTATAAGAGTAAATATTAAAAATTACAATATTTAAATTATCAGGTGCATTTAATAAACATAACATTTTAATTTACAAGGTTACTAAGAAGCTTTGACTCTTCCTTTGGTGTAATACATCCAATCTATAGCAGTTTACTTGTGACTAACTAAAATTTTAAACTTATTTTCAGGTGAGTCTGGATATCCACAACACCCTTGGCCGATGACAACTATCCTCAATGCAGTTCATGACTTTAGGGTATATATATATTAGTGTATCTTACACTCAAATGCATGTGCAAGCTCAAGGAGTGCTGTTTTGTATTACTCAAAGCACAGTGGAGATATTTGCTTTAGAGACAGGGTGCTGCAGGGTTACTATTATCCTCATGTAGCTAGCAAAATTTAAAATGGCATGTTGTGTATTATAAGATATAGCTTTGCAAGCTAGTCTTACCACCACACCAACCACTTACCGCTGCAAATGATATTGGAGATGATAAAATTATGCAAGATCCCACACCCATTGCCTTTGTAGGTAATCAAAGTGAATCTTAAGAATAGCCATGCTAAGTTGTTTATTGAATAGGATATAGTTAGTTTATTTAACCTCTAATATGATTTTATTTTACATTTTCTGATTAAAAATTAACTTTTTATTTAATGAATCTTATCTAAATAATAAGTTATTCATTGTATTTTAAATTTTTATTTTGAATGTAATGTATTTAATAATAAAACAAATTTATTATTACAACCTTTTTTTTATTATATAAATGAAAACATTTCAATTTATAATCCATCCATTATTAAAACATATATATATATATATATATATATATATATATATAATTTAGTAGAGGTATGTACATATGGACAAAAATAAAAAATGCAGGTAAAATAGGATTTCTTAAATATTACAAAAAAGAATTTCACGAATTAAAAAATCAAAATACAAAGCAAGAAACTCATAACTGATTGATTATAATGAAGTCATTTAATGATAATAATAGAAAACTGTGAAATGACAATTTTACAGTGGTTTTTATGCCATAAGGTTTTTCCACATTTTTTCTTTTAGCTTTGTTACTACTCCACACACATGAAGTTTAATAATTCTTCTAATTCCAGGCACAGTCAGTCTGTTTTAATTCAACTTGAGTCTCTTGCTGGGGCCTCGTTATATTGCCATAAGTAGAACAAGTTAAAACTATTAGAAAAGTAAAGGGTATATTGAATAAGTAAAAAATAAAATACAATTCTGTTTTGTTTGTTTCGTAAATGGTAATTTTAGTACGTGTCGCATATCAATTAAGGGATTTTCAAATAAAGAAAGATATTTATGAAATTACTAATAATTATCGTACCTTTCCATGAATTCCAATAAAGCTCTAAATTCTTCTGGGCTTGCTTAAGATTTATATTCCTTTCTATAAAAGTTATCACACCATTTAAGGTATCTTTTATCCTTAAGCAGGATAATAATATAAAATTTCGAGTCACAGCAATGTTAAATTACGTTCCGCAATGGAATATTGTAATAAAGAAATTACTAATTACATGCACCCACCCATTTGCTTATTATTTTATCACAAATTCTTCCAAATTTCAAATTAAAACAAAAGTTTATCTTGCGTATAAAGTTTACAAATGCAACTTTGATGTTAATTTGACGTTAGTAAGAACGCTAACCATAGATTAAAGTGTAGGTTTTTTCTAAGTTCATCGTAGAATGAGCGATCGACTCAGTCGTGTCAATTTGGCTAGCAACTTATCGTTTTGTATAATCGCTTACGCCGAAGCGTTAACGATTGTAGAAAGAGATACGATATGAAACGAATGTAACTTGGCTAGGCCCTCAGGGGTGATCCAAGGTTTTATTATTCTCTTCCTCGATGAAATAGAGAATATGGTATTATGTTTATCTATAGCGAAAGTAATAGTCTTTACTAAGGTTGTTGCTGCCACCTCAGCATCTTTTAGGTCAATGACTGTGGTAAAATCAGTGGTCTCTAATTCCTCAACTACAGATATCTCGTCTATATGCCTACAGATACGAGTTATGGGCGTGGAGGTTACTGATTGACTGCTGCACAAAATTATAGGAGCATGATCAGTAATAAAAGAGTCGAGCACTAATGTAGTAGCAGGGCTTATTGTCTTTAGAGCAACATGGTCAAGACAGTTCTGGTTTCTTGTTGGGAAGAGGTGAGCTGGCAACAGTCCATGAGAAGCTAGTAAATTTAGATATTCGTCAGAATTAGTGTCGTTATTATTAGGTGAAATGTTTATATTCAAGTCTCCCATAACAACAATAGTATGAAAAGACCGTAACGTGCCTAGTGTCCTGTCAAGGCTAGAAAAGAAGTCACGCAAGTCTTTGGTACCCGGAGGACGATATAAAGCAATAACAGCTGTATGATTTGAGAATTTTATAGTTAAGCAATTAGCATCATGAAATAAAGAAGAATCAAATTTATATTCCAGGGGCTTCTTTAAATATACAACTACACCATCATTTTGGTTGGTATAATTTGAAGCATGAAAAACATAACCACCTAACACAGGAACGTCGAATGATTTCTTTGACCAGCATCCTGACAGAATTAATAAGTCGATATCTATATCCATTCTATGTAATAACAGCGTTAGCTTGTCAAAGTTACATCTTATACTACTAATGTTCACATGAAATATTTTAAGAGGATTATTATAGCTTTTAAAATAAGAAGCGCATTGCTCCGGAGAGCACATAAAGGAATCTGACACAGAAATACTATCAATATTTCTATCTAAAAAATCGTTGTGATTATCCATAATCTCAGAGTAAAATAGGTAACAAAGGTTCTGGGTTACATCTTTTTATGAAGAATTCTATGTACACACTAGTCACATTAATGTATACAGTTACGAGTATATATAAATCATAATAGTATGTACTTAAGGTCGAAAAAAATATTATATAACCTCTTAAAGTGTAAAATTCTATAATTATTGTCAATAAAAATGTATGTAAACAGAGTTTGTATAAGTGTGTCGGCGCATCCGCCTCTCATCACGAACACCGAGAACTGAAGTGGCGGCCATCAGGAGCAAAGCGACAGTCAGTTTCGGATCGTCGAAAAGTGCGCACGCATTCACGTGCTCGGTGGACGTTACGTTGCAATTTTGTGTTAATTGCAATTATTATATTATTGTGGAATTAAATTGTGTAATAGACTATCCTATGAAATCTAAAAGTACTGTTGTAAATCGATCGTGAATTATATAGTGAGGTGATTATTACAATAGACATTTTTTATTGAACTACCGTCTCCTTACCCGATAACCTACGCTTACCCGAAGATGACTGATAATAACTATGATAAGGCTGAAGAAACTTTATCAGAAGTGAGATGTGAAGGGTCAAACCAGCAGGAGACAGTAGTCAATCGAGGGAATAAAAATCTTGGTGCGAGTACCCACGATTTACTAGCTGGAATAGAATCGATTTTGTCAAGACTGCTAGATGCAACTAATCACGGTATCCAGCCTCCGCCGCAGCAACATAATTGTACTCTCTTGGTGAAAATTGATCCTGATGATGCTGAGGCAGACATCGAAGGTTGGTGTAGGATTACTGACATTATAGTTACTAGCCGAAATCTCGCCGGAACTGAGTTGCTACTTGCTTTGATAAACGCATTGAAAGGACGCGCCGCTTCTTGCCTGACTAAATTGCTACTAGCTAGATTTGGAAAACCTATGCTGATGCAAGACTATTTTGAAAATGTGATGAGATTCGAAATTGCCCCTCAAGAGGCCGCCTCCGAAGCAGATATGCGTTTGTGGAATGTTATTGAGCGTATACCGAAAGTGGAAATGGTCGAAGAAGTCATTACTGGCTTTGTTATATCAGTCCTCAGTCAAAAAAGCCCCTTAATTCGCAGAGAGCTCAATGCATACACCATCACAACGAGAGCTCAATTGTATCGCGCCCTTAATGGTATATCACTGAAGAGACGTCACGATGAACACGAAGAGCAACCTTCGAATTCAAAGAAACCACGTGTTACGACTGAACTGAGATTCGAGGGATCCTGTCATTACTGCGGCCATCGGGGACACAAAATTGAAGAATGCCGCAAACGCCGTGATAGATCTCTGCCACAAAGGTGCCAGAACGAGAGAAGATAGTCACGTGTTTCACATGTCAAAAGCCAGGCCATATTAGTACTGTCTGTCCAAACAACAAGGCAGGCAAAGACTACCCAGCTAAGAAGGACGTGAACATCTGTGAACGGAATACTATGAAGGGTACGCTATCCACTTCGGCTGGTAAGTCAATACCGTTTCTATTCGACAGTGGCTCAGCATGTTCGTTGATCAGAAACAGCCTAGTTACCCAACTTCCAGGCTCCGTACGCAATGCCACGGTTTATTTGACAGGTATAGGTGTTGAAGACGTCAAGTGTTCGACCCAAATTTTTAGTCTTATCCATATTCAAGGTATTCCAGTTAGTATATTGTTTCATGTAGTACCAGATAATGTTTTAGTAGAGCCTGTCATTATTGGTAGAGACATTTTAGACCAGGGGTTTCATGTTGAAATTAATAGTGATTCAATTCGATTTTCTTCACGCAAATACATCAACGCCTGCAGAACTACCGGTGAGTTAGACTTTAATTTAATTGATACAGATTTGGAAGGTGACGAAAAGGAGAAATTGTTCGACATCCTACGTAAATATAGTCAGTATTTTATAGAAGGCATGCCCATCCTGGTAGGGTCACTACCGGTGAAATAAAAATTGATCTTATTGATCCACATAAAACAGTGCAAAGACGTCCACACCAGATGTCACCAACAGAGAAGGCTATTGTAAGAGAAAAGATACAATCGCTTTTAGATGCAGATATCATCCGAGAGAGTTCTTCGCCCTTCGCAAGCCCTATCGTACTGGTAAAGAAAAAAGATGGTTCAGACCGGTTATGCGTTGATTATAGAGAACTAAACGCCAACACGCGACCAGAGCATTACCCGCTTCCCAGGATAGAAGAACAGGTGGATCGCTTACATGGAGCATATTTTTTCAGCTCTCTGGATATGGCAGCCGGCTACCATCAAATTAAGGTCAGTACTGAATCAATCGAACGTACAGCTTTCGTAACTCCGGATGGACAGTTTGAATATCTCGCCATGCCGTTTGGTCTACGAAATGCCGCATCGGTGTACCAGAGATGCATCTATCATCAATAAAGCCCTTAAGTCCTTAAAAGACACAGTGGCATTGGCATACATGGACGACGTTCTTTCATACTCGTCCAGTATCGAAGAAGGATTACAGCGCCTGGACACCGTACTCAGAGCTCTGACAGAAGCAGGGTTCTCTTTCAAAATAGCCAAGTGTAAATTCATGAAAACTGAGGTTAATTATTTAGGATACATCATACGGGCGGGAGAGGTAAGACCTAATCCTGGAAAGATTAAAGCACTATTAGAGGTCCCGTTCCCTAAGACAGCACGACAAGTGAGACAGTTTCTAGGTTTGGCCTCCTACTTTCGACGTTTCATACCTAATTTTGCCAATATCGCTGGCCCTCTATATCCATTAACCAAGCTCAAAGGCCGTATAACTTGGACACAGGAGCATTCGGAAGCACACAAGACAATCGTTAAGATTCTGTCCTCTGAACCGGTATTAACCATCTTTGGCCCTGATAAACCCGTAGAACTGCATACTGATGCCAGCTCTGATGGCTACGGTGCCGTGTTGATTCAGAGAGAACAGAATGTACCACATGTTGTTGCGTATTTCAGCCGTCGTACGACCGAGGTAGAGTCAAGGTACCACTCATTCGAACTAGAAACCCTAGCGGTGGTACGAGCAGTTGAGAGTTTCCGCCACTATCTCTATGGACAACATTTTACAGTCTACACTGACTGTAATTCTTTGAAGGCTTATAAAGCTAAAACAGACCTGTCACCTCGTCACCTCACCACAGATGGTGGGCGTGTCTCCAAGCCTATGATTTCGTCATCATTTATAAAGAAGGACGTCACATGGCACATGCTGATTTTCTGTCAAGAAATCCTTTGCCTTCCCCCTCGAGTACGGAAGAACCTTATACGACTACGTCAAATTTGAACCCCATAAACTTTCATAAAAATGTAAATTTTGTTGAATTACACAATAGCTGGATCCAGGTAGAGCAGAAACGTGATCAGGAAATCCAGCACCTCATCAGTCAGCATGAGAAAGGCGAACTACCAGTGGCAATCGCTTACACATATGATGTGCGAGACGGTATTCTCTACCGAAAAGTAGAAAGGAACAAAGTGAGCTCTTGGCTTCCCGTCGTTCCCCGCTCTTTGGTGTGGACCCTTATAAATCACGTTCACACTGAGATGAAACATCTAGGCCACGATAAAACTCTCAATAAATTGTATGAACAGTACTGGTTTCCTCAAATGTCAAAGAATGTACGAAAATTTATTGACTCATGCATAGTGTGTAAGGCTTCTAAAGGCACCTCAGGAGCACAACAGGTACGGTTGCATCCCATCCCCAAAGTTTCAGTTCCATGGCATACGGTGCATATAGACATCACAGGTAAGCTCAGCGGCAAGATTGACAGGAAGGAGTTCGCTTCTGTCATCACAGATGCGTTCACAAAATATGTTCTCCTCGAACATACCCAATCACTAGACGCAGCTTGTGCAGTGAAAGCCCTGAAGAAAGCCGTGTCTCTCTTTGGTTCTCCTAAAAAAATCATAGCAGACCAGGGAAGATGTTTTATCAGCACAGAATTTAAAGAATTCTGTATGGATCACAACATAGAACTACACCTGATAGCAACTGGATCTGCTAGAGCTAATGGTCAGGTAGAAAGGGTAATGCGCACCTTGAAAAGCCTTCTTACCATTATCGAAAACGACACCAAAAAGGTTTGGAGAGACGAGTTAGGTGAAGTACAACTAGCACTAAATAGCACCAGATCAAGGATCACAGGTTTCTCACCAACGGAACTCATGTTTGGCATACGTGCGCAATCCTTGGGAATGTCCCAAATAGCTTCTAATATTAGCACCCCTTCACGAGCTGACCTAGACGTCATAAGAAATCAAGCAGCGGCAAATATTTGTGAAGCAGCCAGTTCACAAGAACAACTTTTTAATAAGGGTAAGGCTAACATAAAACCACTTGAGTTAGGTGACTATGTCTTTATCAAGAATAGCGAACGTAATCAGACAAAATTAGCTAGGAAGTTTAAGGGACCATTCGACATAACCAGAGTTTTAGACAACGACCGCTACGAATTGATGAGTATCCATAGATCCAGCAGACTTTATAAGTACTCCCACGAGAATTTGCGCCCAGTGCCTAGGGGTTTTGAGGGTCTGGTAGAAATATCCACAGAGCTGATCAATGACGAGGAGGAAATGGCAGCGGTCAATGAAAATGGGAATGAGCAAACCGATTCGGATAGCGATCTGACACAGCGTCCAGTGCTAGTGAAAGAACCATCACTGCAAGTTCCGGCACAGTGTCGGCGTCGGAAGACGATTTGCACCCAGTAATGGAGTAAGCTCAACTTCATAGATGTAAGAGATCTTGATGAGTAAGTTAGCATGTGTGTTCTAGTGTTGTAATGTAAAGCTGGTCGAAGGGGCCATGTACGCCCGGACCACACTTTGATAGTTGGTAACGTAAAGCTGGTTGTAGGGGCCATGTACGCCCGGACCACGCTTTTGAAGCTGGTAACGTTAAGCTGGTTGAAGGGGCCTTGTACGCCCGGACCACGCTTTTAAAGCTGGTAACGTAAAGCTAGTTGAAGGGGCCTTGTACGCCCGGACCACGCTTTTAAATTTGGTAACTTAAAGCTGGTTGAAGGGGCCTTGTACGCCCGGACCACGCTTTGGTAGTTGGTCGAAGGGGCCTAGCACGTCCGGTCCAAGTTACCCCGCAATCAATCTCAGACTGGTCAGGAAAGACCGAGCGCATGTAATGTGTATTCTTAATTTTGTTTGTTGTAACAGTTAGAGAGGAATGACATAGTAGGAAGCGCGTAGATGCCCGACACTATGCGCACGAGGTCGTGCGATCGTCAGGATTGGCCGTGTCGGCGCATCCGCCTCTCATCACGTGATCTGTCAAGTACCCATCCATAACGAACACCGAGAACTGAAGTGGCGGCCATCAGGAGCAAAGCGACAGTCAGTTTCGGATCGTCGAAAAGTGCGCACGCATTCACGTGCTCGGTGGACGTTACGTTGTAATTTTGTGTTAATTGCAATTATTATATGATTGTGGAATTAAATTGTGTAATAGACTATCCTATGAAATCTAAAAGTACTGTTGTAAATCGATCGTGAATTATATAGTGAGGTGATTATTACAATAGACATTTTTTATTGAACTACCGTCTCCTTACCAGATAACCTACGCTTACCCGAAGATGACTGATAATAACTATGATAAAGCTGAAGAGCCTTTAAGTGTGTTAGTGTATTGTCTAATAGAAGCTTGTGTAGTAAAAATACAGTTTGAAAAAAATAGTGAATATTTTTTAAATTAAACATGTTAATAAAAATCTTAGTGAAAACATTTAGCATTTTAAGCGTACAAAAACGTGAGATTAGAACAAAAATATTAATAAAAAACGAGATACTAAAACTTGGAAAGAGATATACTAACATAACTTGACTTAAGTTTTGTTTTGTAGATTTAATAAATCGGATTCGTTTTTTATTAAAATAAGAGGTGCACCTTCTCTTTTTCTTAAGAAGATCTTCCCATTACTAATCCAACAGAAGCTGAAACTATTTGTTTTTGCGAAGTCTCGGGTTAAGAAAAACAGCCTTTTCATTTCAGCTGATAGATTTTCTGAGATAAAAATAGGTTTCGAGGCGCCAGGTATCTTCAAATGTTCAGTTGACAGTCTGGTGTGGGACTTATTAAATAGTTTCAACATTTTTATTACCTTTTCTTTCAAAAGAACAGTAGTAAAATCGACGATGATTGTTTTGTTAATCGGATCTTTAGAGTGAATGCGAAACAGATCCCTTATATCCGACGGATTGATTCCCATGTTTATTGTTTTGGCGATACTGGTGACGGTAGATAATAAACTATCCTTAGTTTCTTGTTTGGTAGACGGTATGTTTCTAATCTCGATGCAAGTAGCTCGAGACTGACGGAAAGTTTCTAATTTTTGTTCTAGAACTTGTATGTATTCGTAATTTTTATTACGTTCTTGAACAAGCTGTTGTAACTGAGTGTTGAGAGCATCATATTTATTTGACAAAAATTCCATTGAAGTCTGTATGTCGGAATTTTGGTTTTTAATTTCCCCCACTGCTATATAAATTTTATCAATTTTTTCATCCTGCTGTTTTTTAAAATCATTGAATAAGGTTCGCATTTCACGCATAAAATCATTTAAACTGCTATCGCGGCAGTCCTCGTCTAAGCGAATACGCTTCTTACGACTAGTAATATTGGGTTCAGAATCGCTTGCAACATTATGGTCACCTGTTTGTTCTGAGTACAGTACGGGGTCAGATACGTAGTGTCGAGGCGAGGTGTTTAGCGAAGACGGCGGAGTGCGATGCATGTTATTTATTTGGTAATCCGTTGAGATAGCGGCATGAAGTACTAGGCGCGCAGTACTTATAGGAGATGATCATAAAATTGTTCACTTACGGATTCTTGTATGTAAGTATAAGTTGTCGATGTGTGTCGTCAAAGTTCACAGACGGGGCGGTGATCGTAGTAACGCGTTATAACACTTATGCAGTCCTGGTACTTTAGCAAAATATATCAATTTTAATTTTAATTTATTTAGATTTTAATATTAATTAACACAGAAAGGAGACGTCTAAATACATGAAAGTCCGCGGAAGAAGGATACGAAAAAAAAAAATAGGTACTTAATTTTTGACCAAATTTCTGTATAAATAAATAAAGTGTGGACACGTTCCCAGCCTTTCCGGCGGTGCGTGCGGCGGCGTGCTGATACAACACCACGCCGCCGCACACGTGTGTCGCTACCCCCAACCCCCGCCCCGTGGCTAATTAGTCGGGCGAGCGCCGCCGTAAGGTCTGTACGTCCGTCTTCCCGCGCGCGCGCCTAGCGATCGATCTTACGCGTATACCTAATCTGTCGTGTGTGCGTGTGACCCGTTATTACTTATTAGTAATTAAGTATGGCTTATCCATACACAAATGCAGAATACTTGGACATGGTTCGTGCGTATGCGCGTGCAAATGATAGCTTGCCGGGCGCAATCAATTTGTACCGGGAGATGTTCCCCAATTGTCGAGTACCTACGGCCAATTAAAAATCAACAGTGCTTTCGAAACTATTAAAAGTGACCCATTCGTATTAAATCGTGTGAAAGACAATATGCGTAAACGTGCCGAACTGTGTATCACATGAGAAGGAACTTTGAACATTTGTTAAGGTTAGTGTAGTTATGTAGGTAAATAGGTAGTTTAATGATTGACAATTGTTGTAAATAAGTATGATTCCATTTTTAAATACGCCGGAAATGCCAAGATAGGTAAACAGTTCATATTATTTTTTGTGTCAAGTTCACACCATTTACCTAGTCAATAAATTGGTTGCTTAAACGAATGAAATATACATAATTACATTTTCAAGTTTTCAACACTTTGTTTAACAGTTTTATATATTTCTAAAGGTGATTTTTACTTACAAGTGTTATTTTAACTGATTGAATGGATATAGCATTAGTTTAATCACATAAACTACATAGTCCTGCTGGCGAATTGAATGTCAAACACATTTCACTAAATTCTAACCATATTCTGGAAACATGGCAAACTATTATACCGTCATTGAGTCTCAAAAAGCACTAGAAGCAACTCTATTTAAGAAGATGTCAGAATTTGAGAAGCAGCTTAAGTCAACGGCAGTGAGTGGTGTAACAATTGGCAGTCTTCATGACGAATTTAGTTGCTTCAAGGAACAAGTCTGGGCAATTCTAAACATATTACGGCAACAAATTTCTGACATACACCGAGTGGTTGATAATATTGAGATGAGGCATAGAAGGAAATACCTTCTATTCAATGGAGTACCCGAAGAAGGTAAGAAAGATCTTCCAAACACCATTTCTAACATATGTATTCATAAGCTTGGTGTAAATGATGCTACAGCTGATAAAATTATTGCCTGTCACCGCCTAAAAAGCAAAAGCACTGAGGGTAAATCTCGACCCATTCTTGTGAGATTCAGCAACTTGAATCTTAAGGCATCTGTGTGGAAGAAGAAGACAGACCTGAAAGGTTCACCTTATGTTTTATCTGAATTTTTAACTCATCAGCGTCAATCACTGTTTCTCCTTGCACGTAGAACTCTTGGAATTAAGAACTGTTGGACTTTAGAAGGCAATGTTATAATTAAGCTCCCCGATGGCTCAAGACATCGTATAGATTCTGAAGAGAATCTCTCTAATCTGACTGTATCTATTGATATAGCCAGAGAAGTAACTCTTCCAAGTAGTAAAGAAGTACCACCTTTTACAGAAGCAAGCAAGACCAAGAGAGCAGCCAGAGTTAAAAAATGATACTTGATTTCTTATTGAGTTGAAATGTTCTTAGTTGTAATTATTTCATGTGTCTTTCTTTCGTATTTTTATTCGATTGTGTAATTTGATAGTTATTGCTAACACTGAATTCACAATATGTATTGTGACTATTTACAATATGATTTCTTCTTCAGATTCTAGAAACATATTCAATTAATTTAGAAATTTCATCTCTTTAGTTTGTGTATGATATATTTGTACTATTGTTTTATTTGTGTTATTATGTTCTTTGTTTAGATATAGTTAACACCAATTTTGGATACACATGATCTGTTTCGAAATATTTTTACTTAATGTTTTAGTTCGTATTACTCATCTTTTAGAGACACTCAATTTTATACATATTTAATATTAAACTATTATAATATGTATGTTCTGTTTCATATCATCTTCAAAGCTTTTGTATTATAAATTATCTAAGTCACTGTAGTTGCACAATAAAATTAATCTTATTTTGACGCACTGACATTGACATAATCAGTGTTGCAGGTAGCTACCTGAAACGTCACAGAGTCTCAAGTTAGGCCTTGTAATATTATTTAATTTCTAGTAATATTTGTGTATCAATTTTTCCACAAACATTAATAATATATATAGTAGGTATTTACTTTTAATCTAGTGAGAATTATAATACACACCTATTGTAATTCCTCATTTTTAGAAAATTGTTATTGCATAGTATTTTTCCTAAGTTTCTTTTTTTTTTACTTTATTTAATTTTTCGTTATGCCTTAATTATTTTTTTCTGTTTTATACTTCTATTTGTTTTGGTAATCGAAATTTGTCTATTATTGTTATTTTTTTTTTAATATTATTTTTTTTTGGTTATTTGTGTATTTTAAATATTGTAAGTGTCAGCTGGCAGGACAAGCAGAAAGGATTTGAAGTTGCGTATAGTATGAGAACATTAGAATAATTCATAATATTAGCATTAGTTTAAGTATTTGTAATATATACTTATTTATTCTCTTCATATATATATATATCTCTTCATATACATATATATATATATATATCTCTGATCTCTTAGACACCTTCTCAAATGCCCCCGTAGATGCCATTTTGGTTTCTGAAAGTTGGCTCAAACCGTCACTTAGTTCAAGCCTTTATAGCCTCCCTGGTTTTGTTCTGATACGGAACGACCGAACAGGTAAAGGCGGTGGAGGCGTTGCTATCTATCTCCGTAGTCAAATTCCTTATACCATTTTATGAACCTCTCCTTCTGCTTTCTCTTTCACTGCTGAATTCATTTTTCTAGAAGTCCAACTAAAGGGCATTAAAGCTGTTCTTGGAGTTATTTATTGCCCACCTATCTGTGATTATTTTAAATCATTAGAACCCGTCCTTGAATCGCTATCTTCGGATTATTCACATATCATTATCATGTGAGGTATGAACACTGACCTCTTAAAATCTAATACTCGCTCTCTTCGCCTCTCTAACTTTTTAAAATCAATCGCTCTGTATATTCTTCCTTTTGGTCCCACTTATCATAATTCAACAGCTCCTGATACTTGGTTAGACTTAACTTTGACTTCCTCTATCGATGATGTTGTGAAACATGGACAGTTGTTGGCTCCCGGATTTTCTCGACACGACCTATTATATTTGGCATATAAGCTAAGACCCCCTAAAGTGAAACCTCCAACTGTGTGGATGCGCAATTTTTCCAAAATTGACCATGAGGCTATACTGAGGGACGCGAGCTGTACACCAGTGATAGGTCAAGTATGACCTATCACTGGTGTACAGCTCTTCGTCACTCGACGATAAAGTTTCCCATTTTACCTCGTCCATCTTATCGCTTTTCGATAACCGCGGATAACGCAAGATGTACGTATGGCCATGACACGACGTGATCGCGCCTTTAGGAGATACAAAAAGGAAAGAAGTTCTGAAAATTGGCAAATTTATAAAGCTGCTTGTAACAGGTGTAATATGATGGTGAGAACAGCTAAGCGCCACTACTGTCACAGTAATATTTCAAATGCTTCCACGGCCACTGTATGGAAGTTCCTTCAAACCATGGGTTTAACCTTTGAGTACTGACGTGGATTGGTTAAGTCATTATTGCTGATGTGACGTCTCACAGACGTACAACAATAATAGATATTATTTTGTATATTTTAACATAGTTGTATTTTATAAATTATAAATTCATGTAAAGACACTGTTTTCCAATAAAATGAGTAAAAAAAGAAAATATATTTATTCAAAAATAGCCTTTATTCAACACTTTTAAAGTTCTTATCAAATTACAGTCTTATCATTGTGAGTTATCTTTTATTCAAAAAAATTAACATTATATAGGAACTTTTATACTTAGAAATGCTATAAAATGACTATACTCTAGAAGAAATATTATTGGGATGTAAGAGGTACTTATATTTAGGCCTGAAATTTATATTGTATCAGCGCAATCAATACAAATAGTTTTAGAACATCCGAGACAGATAGGCTTGCGACATGTTACACATGTGTACTTAGTACGCCTCTTAAGCCGCGATGGACATATTTTGCATGTTTTTTTTTACTAATTGTACATCAGATGGTGTAGGTCTTTCAGGTTCCGGAGGTAAATCAGCACCAAGAATACGCTTTATCGTCAGTCTTAGTTCTCTTGGCAGGCGATCGTTGTAGACTCTACGTTTTAGGTGTGGCAGAACTAATAACCGAGCAAGATCTTGAAGAAAATTGCCCCTAGGTATTTCAGGTACATTATCACATTTATTGTATAAAACATATGCATTAACGCCACTCACATCCAATAGCCTGAAAAAAATTGCAAGAGGCCAGCGACGAGTACGTCGACTACAAGAATAATTAGAACATTTTTTGTCGACTTCGTCGACTCCACCTTTCGTGCTATTGTAATCAATGATAATTAGGGGTTTATTGGTTTCCGGATCTAATTCAGATGTATGGTGCATAGAGGAAATCAACAGAACAGCTTTTGACTTTTTAGGTACGTAGGATACGATGGTAAATCTTTTGTGAATCCGAACAAAGATGTTCCAGGCTGTCGAGATTTAGAAGCTTGCATTTCTGGTGGAATATGCCTCTTGTTTTTTTTCAATGTACCAACGTAAGTAAGACCTCTATTTTTTAGCTGTTCCATCAACTCCAGAGAGCTAAACCAGTTATCGGCAGTTACGTTTCGGTTACTTCTTTCAAAATCTTTGCAAAGGCGTAGGACACTCTGAGTCGGTATAGACAATTTTTTTTCTTCATCGGACAAAACTTCGCCATCAGGGTTTTTTCCATGATATATGTATGCATCATAAACATAGAACGTTTTAGCATCGCAAACAATTAAAATTTTAATTCCATATTTGGCGGGTTTCTTTGGCATATAGATAATAAATCTACATCTACCTCTGAAAGGTACCAACATCTCATCAACGCACAAATATGCACCAGGCGTGTATGCAGTCTTACAATTTGCAATAAATGATCCAAATATTTCAGAAATAGCAGCTAACGGATCAGTCTCGAGTCGCTGAGGTCGATCATTCATGTCATCAAAACGAATATAATTCAAGAGAACTAGAAATCTATATTGGGATAACACGCACCTGAAAATTTCACGACCAGATCCATCGGTGGCAAAAATGTATTTAGCATTCTCATGATTTGACTTGAAGACGGATGAGTAAAATAAAAGACCTATAAAAGCTTTCATTTCTTCACGATCAGTTGGCCGCAATTCAACTTTATTGGTATTTTTGTACTTATTACGTGCCTGAGAAAGCTTTTTATTAGTATGGTCAACAACTTGATCAATCATCGCATTTGTGAATAATTCAGACCACAGGCTTTCAGAATCAGTGAATGTCCTTGACTGCATTCTGGGTATTTCAACAATATTGTGGCTCAACGAACGACAAGATCTGTTGATAGGTTCTTCAGTCGACCACTTAAAACCATTTTTGCCATAATAATATCTACCAGAAGATTGATTAGAACATGTTGCTAAATTTGGTGGTGTTTGTTCAACTGTGGCCCGTGGCTGTGTTGTAGGCAATATGTTTTCATTTTGTTCTACCTCAGATTGCTCAGATTCCGTTTCATGTTCACTTTCCAATTGAAAATTTGGATCGACTTGATCGTCATCTACATCACTAAAATCACCCTCAAGTTCTTGTTCTAACCATGTTTGTATCGTATTGTCGAAGTCTGGAGACAGGTTAGACACCACCCTTCTTCTTTTACGACTAATTCCAGAAGTACTTGGCTCAGCCATCTAAAACAATAAAATGAATGCTGACGTGACGTTTGTGAAACACTTAGAACATTTAACATAAACACGGACGTGACGTCTAAAATAATACAAACACTAATACTGACCTTACGTCTCACGGACACCGAAGGGTGACACACGCCACACTGTTCACTCGACGCGAGCGCGAGCTCGACTGACCAATCGGGATCACGAATCGAGAAGCTAGCGGGAGGCGCGGAAGTAAATTACTTAAATTGACGAAATAAGGTTCAAATTTGTCTAGGCGCCGTCTGTGAGACACCCACGTCACTACTTAAAAGTTAAGCAAGCGGGAAGGGAAAGCTGTTGTCTCAACTCTTTCTCCTAATGTTTTTGTTCGACACTATATACTATTACCTGATCCGTAGGGCTCCAATTCAAAACACTTTGCACTGCACATATACTTTATTACTCAACACAAGACACAATGTCCATTACATAAAGAAACTAAATACCTTATCATTTGTAAGAAACAAAACGATAGCGCGATTTAAGTACGTACAGCGCCATCTATTGATGATTATATAAACTACAAATAACATAATGAATTTAAATGAAAACACCTAGAATTTCGACAGTTTTAAATCAACATTTTTCCTCAATTACGCCTTTATGCTCAGATATTAAATCAACGACTATCTCTGAAATCAGGTCAATGAGCCTTGCGACAAGTGATAACTTTGTCTTTTCTCCGATAACTGATGAGGAAATTCGTACCATTATATTTTCAATTAAGTCAAATTCTACTGGTTTCGATGGTATCAACCGTCCGATGGTTACATCAATTGCAAATAAAGTACTACCGGCTTTCACTCACATAATCAACTTTTCCATGTCAACCGGGATGTTTCCTATAACTTGGCGGAAGGCTTTTGTCATTCCTATACCTAAAGTCTCTAACCCTAGCTAGTTAACTGATTTAAGACCAATCTCGATCCTTCCTTTTTTGTCCAAAATTCTTGAACTCACAGTTTACAAACAAGTGTTCTCCTTAGTTTATAGTAATAAAATACTTAGTTCATTTCAGTCAGGTTGTCGGCCCGGTCATAGTACTACTACTGCTCTTCTGAAGGTCACGGAAGATATTCGGGATGGTATGGAGAATAGGATGGTCACCATTTCAGTCTTAATCGACTTCTCTAACGCTTTTAACATGGTTGATCACGATATTGTCCTTGCTATACTCGAGCATCTGAAGTTTTCAACTTTGGTTTTGGAGTGGTTCTCATCATATCTTCGCGGACGCCAGCAAGCAGTTAGAGTGGATCAATCTCTCTCTGATTGGTTTGACCTACATACTGGCGTACCACAAGGTGGCATTTTATCTCCTCTTATTTTCTCTGTGTTTATAAATCTCCTCACAACTTACATCAACTGTTCTTATCATTTTTACGCCGACGACTTGCAGCTCTATTGTCAAGCCAAGTTGGATGACATAAATGATGCTATTGCAACGATTAATAACAATCTAGCTAGTGTAAATACATGGTCTCAAAAGTTCGGGATAAAGGTAAACCCATCTAAATGTCAGGCGATCGTCATTGGGAGCTCTCGACTTATCACCAACCTTGGCTTAACATCTTTACCACCCGTTTTATTCAATGACATAAATATTCCTTACCGTAATCACGTAAAAGACCTTGGTCTTCATATTGATACCACATTTAGTTGGTCTGTGCACATCTCTGATATAAGTCGCTCAGTTACACCCACGTTAAGGTGTCTGAATCGACTTCGAAATTTCCTTCCTATCAAGACTAAGATTTTACTTGTGCACGCCTTGGTCTTTCCCATAATTGATTATGCAGACGTATGTTATTGCGATCTCAACGAAAATCAATTGGATAAACTTGATCGTCTCTTAAACAACTCATTGCGCTTCATCTTCTGTCTTCGTAAGTTCGACCATATCTCTCAGTATCGTGATAAACTGAAATGGTTCACAATTCGACAACGTAGAGACTTCCGATTACTTTCATCTCTTTTCTCTATTCTCTTTGATCCTCTCTCTCCCGAGTATTTGAAAGGTAAATTCAAATTTCTTAGTAATAATCATAATCGTCATCTACGTTCTAAGGATTCTTACCTTCTCTCTGTCCCTACTCACTCTTCCGGTTTCCTCTCTAATTCCTTCTCCGTTCAAGTCATCTGATTATGGAATAAACTACGCGAATATATTAGAAAAGCTACCTCTAAATTTACTTTTAAAGCTCTCTTACGTGAGCACATATTGTCTGATAGCCCCTAGCTCTTACCTGACTTCTGTTTATTATATCTTTATATATATTTACAATAGACAGTATATATCAATATTTATTTTGTATATGATATGTATGTATATGTTTTATTTTTATTTAGATTTATATAAGTATATCGATATATTGTTTTATATTGTTATTTATTTATTAAACACCGCCTTCTTTTGCTTTTCAGATTAGCCTAAAGGTTGACTGGCAGAGAATGCCTCAAGGCATTAAGTCCTCCTTTTGTCCCATATATATATGTTTATATACATGGTGTTCAATAAAGTATTTAAATAAATAAAATAAATAATAAATATCTTGGTATTTTTGCCTGTCCTAAGCCAGGATTAAAGTATGAAGGGAATTGGATCATTTTTGTTTATCTAAGGTAGCCTGCTACCCTGTTAACACGCGGCGGCGCGCGGCGTTTGGATGTAGGTAAACTACCGCGCGATAACTAAATGTGCCTACCTACATAACTGTTTTGTATCGATAACGCAGCTAGAGTGTTCACACGATGCGTAATTAATTACATAACTTTTGGGTAACTTTACTTAGAAGTTTATTAATATTTATGTTATATTAATTTTTATTTTGTCATATATGATCGTCAAATATCACGTCCCCAAGTATCGATAGTAATTCAGCAGTCACCCTGTATATTTAAGCATTTAATGTTATAATTTCTTATGTTAATAAATAATTGTCTATTTATATAAAAAAAAATAAAAATAAAACTAAAAATATAGTAATTTACCTTTAAACCTTTACCCTAAAATACCTTTCTTTATCTATTTTTTTTACTCATACATATATAATACATTTTTAAATATAAAATACAAAGTATATAAAATATATTTAAAAATATAAAATACAGAGGCCAACCGGTGGCGGGAACAGGGTCCAAGCCACCGGTGGTCAGGGCTCCAGCGAGAGGAACTTCCTCACAATACGCGCCGTGCCGAGGAGTACTGCCTTCTGCATCAGGCCCTTGACCCAGCTGCCTAACGAGAGCCTCTTAAGGTGATGGTCGAGGCTCTTGGCCATTAGGCCATTCGCTGAAACGACTATCGGCACAATAACTGCTGTATCCACTTCCCACATGTCGACAACCTCGTGAGCTAAGTCAAGATATTTTATTTGTTTATCCTTCTCAGCCTTCAAGAGGTTCTCGGCATGAGGGATGGTGACGTCAACAATTATCGTGCGGCGCTTTGACCGATCTATCACCACTATATCAGGCCTGTTGGCGACAACAGTTCTATCAGTGATTATAGATCGGTCCCAGTACAGTGTTGTATGACCATTCTCGAGAACTGGGTCGGGCACATACCTATAGTATGGTACCTCTGATACTCCTCTTCCCCCCGGATCGCCGTACGGTGTAGACGTGCTAATTAAACCTAGAAAAGATAAAAAGCTTATTAAAAAAAAATAATTACACTTTTAAAGTAAATAAATAGTGTTGTGAAAAATAGGAGAACATAAATCGCAAGAGACCGTCTGTAAAGTGAGTGAATCTTCTGTTTACCTGTTGCCCTGGTACCTTGCGCTTGCGACTGAAATTTCGGCCTACAGCTGCGTGATTGGTCAGGTGGCTCCACCCAACTGTTGGCCATTTGGCCTATGACCCCGCTTAACTGCTTTGTAATTTTTCGTATGACTCCGCCCAACTGCTTTTATCACCTATGAGGTACTTTTGACCGGACCATCTTGCACTTACGATTTACGTACTAATTACTGATTGGAATTTAAAATCCCACCTACCATACGAGATCTAACGTTATTTACTATAAGCTCCTACTAATATACACTATCCTAGTACCATGGATCCATCGTTAAACAAGTCAGCCTCCTATTCGGAAATAGACTTAATTAGTAGAGAGGATAAAACACCACCGAACTATGTTGCGTATCGGAACAAACGGGCTAGAGAAACCGAATTCAACATAGACCTAGATATAGTTTTAAGCTCGAGATAAAAAGTAAGATAACATCTTTATTTTCCACACAAACGAAGGAAATCCAAAAAATTATTGCTACTCAAAAAGAATAAGAATACAGTACAATAAAGGATACAACAAACAAATATAAATATCGAAAACTCAATCGCCTATTTAACCGACCATAATTAGGAATTTAAAAAGAAAATTGAATTATTCGAAGGTAAAATTAAGGACGATCAACTGTATATAAGCACGCTGGAGGATCGGATTGAAGATCTTCAAAGAGGGATGCGTAAATGTAACTTCGAAATATAGAACGTTCCTTCACAAGCCAACGAAACCAAAGAAGACCTTACTGAAATGGTTTTATGTTTGGCCAGAAATGTAGGCTATAATATTGAGAAAACCGATATTAAGGACATTTATAGAGTACGGGTAAAAAAAGAAAAAACAAAACACAGCTCCATCGTTGTTTAGACTTCCTCCACCACTTTAAAAACTGGCATTTTGAAAATGTGTAAAGCCTATAATATTAAACATAAATCTAAATCGTGTGCCAAACACTTAGGGATAAGAACAACCGAAGACACTCCGGTTTACATATCGGAACAACTTACTCCAAGAGGAGCCCGCCTGTACTTTCTGGCTCGGGACATCGCTAAATCGAAAACGTATCGGTTCTGTTGGACTGCTTACGGTAAAGTTTATCTACGGAAAGATGAAAATTCACCTATTATTAACATAAATAGTGAGACACAAGCACATCAATTATTACAAAAATGACTATATGTAGCCGGCTTTATATACCAATTGTGTTTCAATTTAAAGTATTTTAAAAATATTATATTTAAAATTATGTTTAGGTTATTATTAGAATTAGCTGTTAATGTAATTATTAGTATTAAGAACATTTATACTACAGATCATGGAACTCATTTACAAAAATATCTACATATTATACTACTATGTATATATTTAACTTACATACTATACATACTTGGCTTACTAAATTTATCACATTGTTATGGGTAGGTCTCTTACTACTCAAAATGAAATACACGATCTCGAAGTTAGTAGAGCAATGAAAATGAAAATGAAAATACTTTATTACCAGCATTAACTTAATTTTAACAGGGAACACATTTACAACCATAACATTTTGCTGAAGTGATATCATGGCGCGATTTGCAGGGGCGTCCACACTAAGCAAGCTTGTGTCGTGGATGCCTTATTTACGATTAACTATAACAATTTTCACCTACGGTAAATGGTGTGTTCTTTATATAGATGTTACAAATTAAAAGTATTCAATCTTAAGTATAGAAAGAAAAAGATACAAAAATAAATAAATAAAATAGAATAAATAAATATATAGAAATAATTATCACTATAACAGAATTATATATATATATATATATATATATATATATATATATATATATACATACATACATACATATATACATACACACATATATATACATATACATACATATATACACATACACATATATATATACACATATACACACATACATATATAACATACCAAAATATAAATATAATCTGAGATCACGATTGTACGATAAGAATTTTTTCTGTATTTTCATAAGACAATGAAATTAGCCAATTATGAAGAACCTTTTTAGCTTCATTTAAAGTGCAATGTTTTATGTCACATAAGCTAGTTACTTTATTATATACGAAGTGGCATATAAAAGGATTGAAACGTCGTGCAAAGGATGAGTTAACGATTGGGACCGGTACTTTAAAAATACGACGCTTCAACATATTAGAATATTCGTTAGAGTTGACAATTGCTTTATGAACAGATAGAGTTATTTTTTGGATAAACAATTTACGAACACTGAGTACTTCACTTTCTTTATAAACGAGATCAGTTGGATATCTATACGGCCTTCGCAATAGTACTTTTAGGACGGAACGTTGGGCCCTTTCTAAACTTAGCATGGAGGTTTTAGAAGCGCCACCCCAACAGCTGATACAGTAACTTAAAATTGATTGACATAGGGCGTAGTATATGGTTCGTAGGGTTTCTAAACCAGCTATATCTCGCAAATGTCTTACTATATACACAAGCTTACGAACTCTCGCCGAAACCGCTTCGATGTGAGCTTTGAAATTCAATTGTTGATCCAAAACAATACCCAAATATTTAATACTATTAGTTCTGTCTATTTTTTGACAGTTACATATATTAAAGTTATTTCCGCATGAATGTATATATACACTAGACAATGTTGGTGGGGGACTACTCGTTAGGGTTTTATGGAAACTGACAAATTTGGTTTTTGAAACATTCAGTGTAAGAAGATTGTTCTTTAACCATGTATTAATTTTAGACATACCCAATTCTACGTTCAATAGAGCTTCAGCCCAGTTAGTTCCATCAAATATAATTGCCGTATCGTCTGCGTAGCAAATTATATCCGCGTGATTCAGTGGAAGGTTAAAAATATCATTAACATATAGTGTAAATAATGTCGGGCCTAAAATGCTTCCTTGTGGGACACCGAAGTTTACATTCTGGATTGAACTCTCATATCCACTTAACTTTAAACACTGCTTTCGTCCAGTCAGGTAACTTTTGAACCATTCCAATGGCATACCTCTGATACCTGCATTCTCGAGTTTTTTGAGAAGTATAGGAATGGAAACAGTATCAAAGGCTTTGGCAAGGTCCAAAAATACTCCAACACAATTTCTACTCTTATCCAGATGAGATGCAACTAGTGATGTTAGTAGTGTTACAGCCTCTTCAGTTGATTTACCACGTCTAAAACCAAACTGTCTTTGAGAAATAATCCCATGTCCTTCGAAAAAGTTCGTAAGTCGTATATTGACAATTTTTTCTAGTAATTTAGAAAATACTCCTAGAAGTGATATAGGACGGTAACTGTCTGGAGCGTCTTTTGGACCTGATTTGTAGATTGGAGTTATGCATGCTATCTTCCACATATCAGGAAAAATTCCAGAGGATATACTCATATTGAAAATGTGGGTTAGGGGTTTTATAATGAAGTCTTTGACTTGTTTTATTAGACTATTGTTGAGACCATCAACGCCCGGCGCCTTGTCATTTTGCATTTTTATAATAGTTGATTCAACCTCATAGTAATCAGTCGGCTGCATGAAAAATGAGTTTGCGAGAATGAATTTTGCATTCGTCTTTGACGATAAATATTCCTGGTCGGTGTTTAATTCCGTTAAAATATTATTAGCTAAATTAAGTCCTATTGTCGCGAAGTATTCGTTACATATATCTAATGAATGATATTCGTTCCTTGAATTTTTAACATGAAGTAGTTCTATAGGTTCTTTTTTTGTACAGGATAGATGGCAAATATCTTTTACAACCTTCCATTGTTTTTTTGGGTTTCCTTGAGCTTCTGTTAATTTCGTGTTTTCATGTGAAATTTTCAGTTTACGCAATAAACTATTACAAAAATTGCGATAACGTTTGTAAATCACTTGTAGCGTTTCGTCATGCGGATTAATCTTTGATCGAGCATGAAGACGATCCCGGTGTCGCATACAACGTATTAATCCTGGTGTAATCCATGGCTTTAAATTTTGCTTAGTTCGACTAATTTTATAGCTTTTTGAGTGCTTATCGATGATCAATAGAAGTTTGTTAGTGAACGCTGCAACGACTTCGTTTATATCTGGTTTACCTAGAATGTTATCCCAATTTATCTGCCTTAGATCATTTTGAATCGATCCCACGTCTCTTTTAGTAATAGTATCCCTTTTTTTATTTACGGTCAGTTTACTGATAGATAGTCCTGCCATAACTAGCTCATGGTCTGTAATATCCGATATACAAACAATACCAATAACTGATGATTTGGATCTGATAAAGATATGATCCAAACAGGAGTCCTTCCTTGTTGGCATAGTTATAGCAGGTGTTAGCCCATATTCAGCTGTTAGGCATAAATATTCATTTCCTATGTCATTAATGTTTGCTGTGGTCATGATATTGATATTGATGTCTCCCGCAATTATTAATGGCAGATTTGGTGAACACTCACGTAGGATCAAATCAAGGGAAAGAAAGAAATTATTCGTACTTCGGAAAGACGGGGAACGATAAATTCCTAGTAGAGTGATGGAGTTGCCTACGTCAACTTTTAGACAATTTGCATCTTCGATACAAGATTCAGTGGTGTACGCATTCCATTTATTGTTCACATAAACAACAACACCGCCACTCTGATTAATGAATTTACGTGTGCTAAAACTACTGAAATCTTGAATTTGAGGTATGACAGAGTTTTCATTAAGCCAACATTCAGTCAGTATGATAGCATCAAAATGTGTATGTAGTCTTGTCAAAGTTACTAAGAAATTGTCAAAATTCTTTTTTATGCTTCTGATGTTTAATGATACGATCTTGAAATTATAAGTAGTTGAAAACAGCGCTCCACATAATTCTGGACTTTGAACTGTATGGCACTCATAGCTGAAAGAGTCCAGATCATTGAATAAATTATTATCTAGCATTTGGAATATATATTTTTTTCCTAAATTTGTTAGATTTAGTTGATTTTTGTTGTATTAGGCCCGGACTGCTAAGTTGTTGTAATGCGTTAAAAATGATATTTTCATTACATACTATGGTAATTAATCTCGAGATCTTTGACAAAGAAATTAAAAATTTTCGTGATTTCGTGATATTGAATATATAACATTGTAAATATAAATATAAATATAAATATAAATAAAAACATAAATATAGGTGAATATAAGTTAAAAAAATGTAATTTATATAATACCTGCTAAGTGTTACTATGATATTTACTGTATATTTGAAGAATAAGTAGAATAAAAATGATATTAGTTTAAAGTATGACAAAATAACGTACACTTGAATTATATTTATCCTAAGTACTAAAAATACGATCCATGTCTTCCCGTGACCGAATGGGTAAAGCTGCTTTGCCTTCGCGTTGACGAACGAAAATTGTGCCTTGGTTACTCCAGCAGTGTGCGTAGCCTTTCTCTTTGGATTTTGTTCGAGCCTCTCGAAATAACATCCTATTTTCTTTTGTCAATCTTTCATTGAAGTAGACTTTTAAGGGATTTCCGGTGATTTCGAGGTCTGAGCTGGTTAAATTTCTTCTTGATTTGGATGCTTTGAGTATCTGATCTCGTGTGCTACGACGGAGAAGACGTACGACCACTGGTCGAGGAAGCCTCGTTTCGTTGACACTCTGGTTTTCAGACTTAGTACGTGGGCCCGCTCGAGTAACCCAGTCAATATCACGGTCTTCTAGTTCAACTCCTATTTTCCGCGCTGCCAGGAGCACAGCATGATGTAGGCTTTCGTTAGACCTCTCTGGAATACCAGATAGCTCAAATTCATTTCTCAGTTGCATTTGAGCTTGTGTATTTATTTCACGCTGCATCAAGGAGACGGTGGCTTTTAAATTAACGACCTCTTGTTCACGATCTTCAAGGTTTTTTATGCGAGAGTTGTTTATGACAACAGAAGATGCGAGCTCATCTAAACGTTCGTGACAATGGGATAGAGAGAGCGTGGCGTCTTCGAGACGTTGTTTCAACGAGGAAATTTCTTGAGTTAGAAGACGAATTTCAGAAGTCAGCTCTTTTAACTCTGAGCTAGAAGAATCAGTTGTTGGGGTCAGTGTTGTATCTTGTTTTTTCCGAAAAGTAACGTTTTGAGTCTCGCATGATTGACGAACTGGTGTTAGGGTATTATCGCCTCCTTTAAGAGAAGCAGAACAATCGGGACATTTCCATGTTTTCTTGCGTTCTATTGTCATTGCAGACGTATTAATGCATGTTGAGCAAAAATTTTTCTTGCATGTAGAGAAGCTACATTTTATGCCTTTTACGTCACATTTATTTTTACAACCCGAACAATCCATTTTTTATTCAATTTAATTTAGGTAAAATTAGAATAAATGATAAATGTCCTCTGAGAGACAACTGTTTTAACTAGATACTCTGTGGTTGCTTACTCTTTGCCGCGGGCCGTCTTATCGTAGTTGTGTTGCCCGGCGTTGAAGCTGCGCGCGGAAATAATTTAACCGTTCAGTACACAACCGCGATAATCGCTTGCACTTCTAATTATGTGTCATATGAACAACACTTTTTCTAAGCGGGTAGGAATTTTTTAGCATGCAATGCAATGTTATATTGAAGACCTTAAGCAGTATATACCCGTTAAAGAAAACGACTTAACTATCATATCACAAAACATTAGAAGTGTTTATAGTAATATATGCGATTTGAATGTTACCTTAAATGTATTAAACTTTGCCCCTGACATAATTATACTAACCGAATGTAGAATTAATCCTAGTAAAACAATTCCAAACCTTTCTAATTATAATATGCACGCCACGACTCATCACCTCAATCAGAATGATGGGGTTGTGGTATACTTAAATAAAAATATTGTTTGGACAAAAGCAAAAGAAATTAAATTATGTCATGCTTCATGTATTGAAATAAGTATTGGAACTACTGTTATTCTGGGCATATATCGTTCGCCATCAAACATAAACGCTGAACAGTTCATCAATTCATTAAATTCCCATCTGGAAACTTTAAAATCTTTTAAAAATATTATATTAACTGGGGATATTAATATAAATATTATCGCTAAAGAAGCAGAGCAAAGTCAGGAACGTAATAATAGATTAAGCTATGTGAACATGTTATCGATGCACAGTTTGATGCCGGGTCACTCATTCCCAACAAGGGAAAACAATTGTCTTGATCACTTCATGATAAAATTAGACAAAAACAAAAATTCTGCCCAAATCGCAGTCATGAACACTACCATCACAGACCATAATATGATATTTCTTTGTTTGGCTTCACTTACATCTAAACATAAAGCACATATGAGCATAAAAACTATTGTAAATTTTGATGGGGCTCTTGTTAGTTTAGCGGAGAAAAATCTGTCAGAATTACTATTTTGTGATAACCCAATAACTGTAATTGAAAAGCTTATTCATAATATTGCTGAGTCCTTGAAAGATAACACCCAAACTATACGTGTACCTAAAAATAAAAGAGTTATAAAGCCGTGGATAACTCCCGGTATATTGAAATGTATTCGAAACAGAAATAGAATGCAAAAAAGGCTAAGATCAGACCCATCTAACGAAATTTTAAAAATCTCATATAAAAGGTATCGTAATTTCTGCAATAAACTTATCAAACAATTAAAACGAAAATACGACAGAGATCATTTGGAAAAATCATCTAAAAACTCTAAAAAATTTTGGTATAACATTAAATCGATAACTAACTTGAACTGCTCAAAATCAGATAATACAGAATTACTAAACATAAGATCTTCTCCCACTGAATCAATTAATTATATCAATGACTACTTTGCTAGCGTAGGTGAAAAACTGGCCACTGATATTGTCCAAACAAGTGGTTCATTTTTTTCCAATACTCATACAAGTCAGTTAAACTCCTTTGTACTACTTTGATATAGACTGTCAAGAAGTACACGATGTACTTATGACTCTTAAAACAGATAGTGCCCCTGGATGGGATAATATTCCAACCAAATTTTAAAAAATAGCTAAACTAGTAGTTGTTCCAATAATCTGTCATCTAACGAACCTTTGCTTTAGAAAACGAACCTTTCCGTCCCTGCTTGAACGATCTATCATAACTCCCGTTTACAAGGGTGGTAACAGAGATGACGTTAGTAACTATCGTCCAATTTCCGTTTTGCCGTCAATATCAAAGTTAATAGAAGAAATTATAAATGTGAGATAAATTTAAGCTTTTGTCAGACTCTCAATATGGTTTTCGTCAGGGCAAATCCACGGAGGACGCTGTTGAAGCTCTAACCTCGCACATTGTTAAGAGTCTTGACAGTGGTAAAAAGTCTTTGGCTGTATTCCTTGATTAAAAAAGCCTTTGATACAGTCTCTGTTCCCATTCTTGTGAAAAAGTTAGAAAATTTGGGAATCAGAGATACCTCACTGGCTCTTTTTAGGGACTACTTGAGCGACCGAACTCAAGAAGTGAAAATTGGACAGTTTGTTAGTCGTGCCTCAAAAATTACTTATGGCGTACCACAAGGTAGTGTCTTAGGACCTACCTTGTTTCTAATTTACATTAATAATCTCTGTAATTTAAAAATAAACAATGCTAAAATATTTTCCTATGCAGACGATACCGCAATTGTTTTTACAGATACTAGTTGGATTAAAGTTAAAAATACAACAGATAGAGGTATCTTCACTGTCTCCTGTTGGCTGAAGTCAAATTTACTGTCTCTAAACATAACCAAAACAAACTACATGCCTTTTTCCATCTATAATCGAACCCAGCCAGATAGTAACTATAATGTTACAGTTCATGTTTCCAATAGCATTAAATGTTAGGATTGTAATAACTGCTCCATGATCAAACGAGTAAACTCTTTCAAGTATCTTGGTGTGTTAATAGATCAAAGATTATCATGGGATGCACAGCTAGAAGCTATAGGATGTAGATTGCGTAAACTAATTTGGATATTTAAGATGTTACATCACAAAGCCTCTTGGGCTTTATTACATAAAATATATAAAGCTTTGGCACAGTCAATATTGGAATACTGTATTCCTGTATGGGGAGGAGCTGCTAAATCTAAGTTCATTGAAGTTGAGAGAGCGCAAAGGCTTTTGCTACAAGTTATACACTTCAATGAGCCAGATACTGACTGTCAGACAAATGTGTATCCAACGTATCATTCTTAAAGCTCATAAATCATTAAAATTCATTAAATCCAGTTCATTAAACAGAAGAATAAAACATAAAATTGCTGAAACGTATGGTGCTAAGACTACTTTTGCTAGCAACCAATATATAACAAGTTCTGCCTACCTTTATAATAAAATTAATAAAATTCTAAACATATATCCCGAACAATATTTTAACGTCAAACAGAAATTATTTGAATGGTTAAAAACAAAAGCATACGATGACACCGAATTAATTCTGTTTCATAAAACATAATCTAATCTACTGTAATCTACACATACACCCACCCCCACACACATACACACACACAAGTAAATTTTATTTTTATGTTAGTTTACCTACTGATTGTGAGTTTTAGTATATAGTAAGATATTGTTTATTCTTTTTAAGAACATGGACAGAATTGTATGTTATGGAAGTGCGGGTCTTTTTGTCACGATTATTATATTATACTCACTAGAGGGTCCCAACCTTTATTTGCTATGTACAACTTGATAAAGAATAAACTATTTTCATTTCAAACTATATTTATTTCATTTCATACCACAAGACCGAATCGAAGTGCAAGTTGTTAATGGATAATCTTGACCACTTAATTATGTCTGTGCAAATACTCTCCGTTAGCAAGACAAAAACAACCGGAAATTATATGTCTAAGGGATTCGCCCGGAGCGTGACACGCCCGACATATGTCCACCGTGCCATCCCTCACAATATACTTCCGGTAATTGCTCGACATGATAACTTCACCGATAATCGCACAGACAAAACCTTCGGTTTCACCAAAAAGGTTGCCGAATCGTAGCCAAGATACGGTTGCCATAAAGTCAACATCGGGTCCATGAAGGGCCCGATAGAAGTGTCCGTGTAACTCCTTGCTCTTCCATACCTCCCTGCGGTTTTCAGCACTTAGTACTACAGGTTTGCGCCAGTTCTCTTTGCCTAAGGAGAGCGGAGTTAGCCCCTTGTCCATTATAACTACATCTCGGTGCACATCCAAGTCAGTGTAGAGAAAATACTCCCTGAGTTTTTATACCTCACGGTTATGTAGGGTCTTGGCATTTAAAAAGCCACGGCCACCACATTTCCGTGGGATATACAATCTCATCACCAAAGACCGAGGATGATGCATTCGATATGCAGTCAGCAGGACACGGACTTTCCTATCCAAGGCGTCTAGTTCTTTTTTAGTCCACTTGAGTATGCCGAAAGAGTATCAAGACCGGCATGATCCAACCATTGAAGGCGCGAACCTTATTGCCACCTGATAAAAGACTTTTGAATACTGTTTTCAGGCGACCAAAGAAACGCTCCTGCAATGATTATTTCATGTCGGTGTCTAAAAATCATATAACATTTAGTTTGTTTCTTTTATATTAGTTGATTTAATAACTCCTGTCAAAATTACAATAGCAATATTACTGTTCACCGAGATTTTAATTGCTCATATTTATTAATATTTTTAGATTTATTTTATGCCTACCGACACAGTTTTTTGTTACTCTCTCTCTTCATATTACGCTCTTATAGTGATTATACTGATCTTAAACTTAATTCCGTTTTTCATTAAATACACCTGATATTCATGGACATGGTCCATCGGCCGGATAGTAAATCTTAAAAATAACCAGCCACATACAACACAATAAAGGGATACTGATTTCTCCGTGGAGAAATAAGTGAAATCACAACAGACGTCGGATCACAGAACAAAGGATTTGGATGTATGACGTGGTTTATGGAATATTGCAGTATTTAGCTATTTCAGTGCTTCATTTCCACCCAGTACTCTTATATTCAGGTAGTATTTAAGGATTTAAGATTTATATAAAGGTCAGTACATATCAATTAAACTTTATTTTATTATTTAATTGTATTTAAATAGAAAGTTCCTTCCATTATATTTTGTGATTGTTTTAACTAAAAAATTATTAATTTTTCTTTGTTAGTACCCGATTGACCTAATAATTATAATACTTATTACTAAAGGTAAATTGAATTATATTAATTTTATTAACTGGTAAAATTTAATAAGTAATAGGTACTTTGTATGTATAGTTCCTAATCATAGGTGGCATAGGTGGCAAACGAGCAGGAGGCTCACCTGATGGAAAGTGACTACCACCGCCCATGGACATCTGCAACACCCGGGGGCTTGCAGGTGCGTTGCCGGCCTTTGAGAAAGGAGTAGGCTCTTTTCTTGAAGGTTCCCATGTCGTATCGGTTCGGAAAAACCGCCGGCGAAAGCTAGTTCCACAAAGTGGTTGTGCGAGGCAGAAAATGTCTAAGAAATCGCGCTGTTGTGGATTTTCGAACATCAAGATGGTGCGGGTGAAACTTAGAATTTTGACGAGATGTCCGAAGGTGAAATTCAGCAGCCGGGATTAATCCGAACAATTCCTCGGAACATTCCCCGTGAAAAATTCGGTAGAAGATGCAGAGTGATCCGACATCTCTACGCAAAGCCAAAGGATCAAGGAGATCGGAAAGGGCTTGATCGTCGATAACTCGAGCCGCTCTACGTTGGATGCGGTCAAATGGAAGGAGCTGGTACTGGGGAGCACCCGCCCAGAGGTGAGAGCAGTACTCCATGTGAGGCCGAATTTGCGCCTTGTAAAGTTTTAGGCGATGGGCCGACGTGAAATACTGTCTCGCCTTGCTGAGCACGCCCAGCTTTTTTGAAGCCAATTTGGCTTTGCCTTCCAATTGACCGCGGAACTGAACGAGGCTCGAAATATCAACGCCAAGTATTCCGATACTACCTGTAGCGGCTATCGGAATGTTCTCAAATCGTGGAGATACGACAAATGGTGTTTTTTTAGCGGTTAACGCGCAAACTTGCGTCTTTTTGGGGTTGAAATGGACTAGATTTAGCCGGCCCCAATTCGAGACTTCGTTTAATGAAGACTCGATTTCAGACATAAGTTTGTTCCGGTTCTCTTCGACGTTTTCCCGAGAAATATTAGCGCGGCCGGTGTATAAGGTGTCAACGGTACTGTCGTCTGCATAGCAATGAATGTTCCCGATTTGCAACAAATCATTGATATGCAGAAGAAACAGAGTGGGTGATAGAACGCAGCCTTGTGCAACACCAGCATTGACGAATTTTAAGTCAGAGCATGCACCGTCGACAACGACCTTGATGCTCCGATCTGCCAAAAAGCTGGTAATCCAATTGCATAATTTCCCGGGAAGCCCATAGGAAGGAAGCTTCGAAAGAAGCGCTTTGTGCCATACGCGATCGAAGGCCTTCGCTATGTCCAAGCTGGCTGCTAATGCCTCCCCCTTGCTCTCAACTGCTTCAGCCCACCTATGAGTAAGGTAAACTAGAAGATCACCGGCTGAGCGACCCCGACGGAAACCGTACTGGCGGTCACTAATCAGCTGATTCTCCTCTAGGTACCGCAGGAGCTGGCAGTTAATAAGGGACTCCATTATCTTGGAGAGCAAGGAGGTGATGGCTATAGGCCTATAATTGGACGGGTCTGAGCGGTTGCCTTTTTTAGGGATCGGATGCACCAAAGCTGTCTTCCAGGAATTCGGGACGACGCCTAATGTGTAGGATTGCCGGAAAAGACGCGTTAAGACCGGTGCCAACTCGGGAGCACATGTCCGTAGCACGATTGGAGGGATACCATCGGGTCCGCTCGACTTATGAATGTCCAAGGAAAGAAGTGCTTTACGAACTGCACTTTGCCGGAATTTAACTTCCGGCATCGTGGTATCACACCGCAAAATTGTTGGTGGAGATTTTCCTTGGTCATCCAGAGTCGAGTTCGACGCGAAGAGAGAGCCTAAAAGATCAGCTTTCTCTTTCGCGGTATGGGCCAATGACTCACCGTCCCTGTGCAGAGATGGAAAAGAGGGCTGACAGAAATTCCCTAAGACAGCCTTAGCGAGAGACCAGAACGCTCGTGTTCCTGAAGGGAGACGCACCAGTCTCTCGCCAATTCTGCCAATGTACTCCGTCTTCGCCCTAGCAATCACGTTTTTGAGGGACCTAGAGGCAGAGTTATATTCCTTTTTGAATGCGCTGGTATTTACATCACGAGACGCAGATGCATTAGCCCAGGTTTGATAGCGTTCCCACTTTCGGCGTGATGCCGTTTTGCAGAAACGACCAAACCAAGGCTGGGACTTGCCACCGATGGGTACTGCAGAGTAAGGAATGAATAGTTCCATACCCTGAAGCACCACATCGGCAACAGAGTCAGCAGCAGCGTTCGGATCATCCGGCGAGAAACACATCTGCCCCCATGGGTACGATGCAAAAAAAGACCGCATCCCATCCCAATCTGCTGACTTGTAGTGCCATACTCGGCGGCACCCAACAAAGCGAGGCCGTGAGTACCGCACAACCGGCACTGTACTCCGGACGAGACAGTGGTCAGACGAGCCCAGAGGGGGATCGACGATAACCTGATAGCCATCCGGATGCGAAGTCAGCAGAAGGTCCAACAGGGAAGGTGTATGATCCTCCACATCCGGTATTCGCGTTGGCGAGTTGACCAGTTGTGTCAGATCATATGCTAGAGCGAAGTCCAGAACAGATCTACCCGCATGATCGGTGGTGCGTGAGCCGAGCCATTCTGCGTGGTGAGCATTAAAGTCACCCAGAATAATGATCTCTGCGGATGGAATCTGCTGAAGCACGGAATCTCTAGCCATTTGGACGTGCTCAACCAGTCGGTCGGTTTCGGCATTACCGCTATGGGACCTATAAAGGCACGCATAGATTCGCGGGTGATCATCGCAGTCTACACGTAGCCAGATAATCGATAGGTCCTGTCCTTCAACGCTGCCGAGGCGTCGAGAACAGATATCATCTCTGACGTAAACGCATACCCCAGCTCGTGGTATAAAAGAATGTTCCAATTTGTACCCAGGGTACGAGAGAAAAGTCGTATCGGCAGGAGAAGATATCTGGGTCTCGGTTAGAAAGAGCAAGGCCGGCTTCGCCGTTTCCAGATGGTAGTGAACGGCGTTGAGGTTGGAGTTGAGTCCCCTTATGTTGCAGAAGTCCACAGCGAGGGTGGTAGGGGTTGCCTTATGATGCCTGCTCCGCTTGCCCCGAACAGTGGCGAGCGCAAAATTGCCCCCCCCAGAACTCGGAGGGCAGCCTGGGCATCCCTGCTCAGGCGGTGTACGTCCTGAGCATGGATGCCCAGAGAGGGATTCTCCACCGCTGTCGCTGATGGTACCCTCCTGGGGTAATTTAACCAAATTCTGCACAACCATCAAGTTTTGGGGGGGAGGGGGATTGGGCCTCCGGAACTCTCACTTACCGGACGAAACGCGGTAGCATAGCCACCACTTTACGCCGATTTTAAGTGAGAGAGTGGTACTTCCCCGGGCGTGCCGGCCCATTCGGCTGTAACCCGAAGGTATACAGCGTGGCACTACCACTTGTAAAAAGTGGTATATTATTATAAATATTTTTAAGTGTGGTGAGTAGAATATGTCTAATAAACTTAATTTATATTAGATACAGAGATTGTGTTGATTACAGATAAAACTTTTAACAAAAAGAAAAACCGACTTCAAACAAAACACTATTTTAAAACAAATGAATATGCACGAAAAAGTAATAAAAATAATTGCGTATTCAACATATTTTTTAGAGTCTTCCTAAGTTAAATGAAATGAAAAATATTAGACTACTTAAAAGTCGATTAACGAGTATATCATGTAGTTATAGTTATTGGTATATTTGGAGCCGGTGTCAGCCACGGTGCCCTTGCCCCAACAATCAAAAGAAAGAAGCGATACGAGCCCCTAAAAGGTAATTTGTAAAAAACATATTTGTTAAAGTATTCTCGTATTGTTTTTTGATAGATATACTGTAGGGTATTATTGGCTGACACCGACTCCAAATATAACAATAATTATAACTACATGATATAATCGTTAATCGACTTTTAAGTAGTCTAATATTTTTCATAGGTTAGGTAAAGAAACACTGATAATTTTAGAAGTTTGCGATGTGATGTCGTAAATACACAAATTCTGTAGTATATTTAGTATCAGTATTGCACCCGTGCGAAGCCGGGGTGGGTAGCTAGTTGATTATAATATTCGACTATGATAATTACGTAAACATAACCACATTATGGAAGGTGACTCAAATATCCAAATAACCTATAAATAAAAGATTCGACTGAATATCGCTAACGTGCTCCTCAGAATTGTTCCGTTCCCTTCCGTTCCGTTACTTTGTCATGGATCCTGTGCTCAGAACCTTACCAAACTTTCACCAAATTACCCTTGAAGTATATATTTTATAATAAAAAAAGAATTATCAAAATTGGTTAACGTGATTTTCAGTTATTCACCGATTTGTCGCGCATATACATAATGCAAATTTAAGACTTATGTCGTTTTCATATGGATACCATCATCGGAAAAAAATTAAAAAAAAATGGGACCCCACTAGCACTACTTTTCAAACAAAAAAAAATTATCAAAATCGGTTCACCCAGTGAAAAGTTATGAGGTAACAAACATTAAAAAAAAAAAAAAAAAAAAATACAGACGAATTGATAACCTCCTCCTTTTGGAAGTCGGTTGAAAATATAGTTAAGTCGAGTTATTAATTTTTGTCTTTGTACTACAATTTGTTTTATTGTAAGGCTTATACTAAATTACAAGTAACTTAACCATATAAAGTATTGTTTAAATTTATATTTAATATTTTGAATTGTATACATTCCAGGATTTGACACTTGCTTCACATAATGTCGGAAAGGGAAGAAAGAGATCTTATTAAAAAGCGTGCAACCTATAAAGGCCGGCTTACATTATTTGGAAATTACTTAAACGATTTAGATGGGTCAGTCAGTCAGTCTCAGGTAAAAGAACTTCAATTACGTATTCATAAAATTTGCAGCATGTTTGAACAATATGATGAAGTACAGTGCAGGTTGGAATGTGCAACAGAAGACATGGAAAGTCAATTAAAGCCCAGGATTTAGTTGCTCATTCTACAGGATTAAGTGACTCGAGTTCTGACAGTAATAAAAATACTATGAGGGTTAATAATAACAATAATCTTGTTAAATTACCAACTATACAATTGCCTAAGTTTAGCTGTTCCTATGATAACTGGCTAGATGATTCCATGATACTTTTCAACCGACTTCCAAACGGAGGAGGTTATCAATTCGTCTGTATTTTTTTTTATGTTTGTTACCTCATAACTTTTCACTGGGTAGACCGATTTTGATAATTTTTTTTTTGTTTGAAAGGTAGTGCTTCCCGTGGGGTCCCATTTTTTTTTAATTTTTTTCCGATGGTGGTATCCGTATGAAAACGACATAAGTCTTAAATTTGCATTATGTATGTGCGCGATGAATAGGTGAATAACTCAAAATTGGTTGGCACAATTTTGATTATTCTTTTTTTATTATAAAGGATATACTTTAAGCGTAGTTTGGTGTAAATTTGGTAAAGTTCTGAGCATAGGATCTATGACAAATTAAGGGAACGGGAGGGAACGCAACAATTCTGAGGAGCACGTTAGCAATACTCGGTCGAATATTTTATTTATGGGTTACTTGGATATTTGAATCACCTTCCGGAACGTGGTTATGTTCATGTAATTGTCATAATCAAATATTATAATCAACTAGCGACCCGCCCCGACTTCTCACGGGTGCAATACTGATACTAAATATACTAAAGAATTTGTTTATTTACGACATCACATTGCAAACTTCTAAAATTGTCAGTGTTTCTTTCCTATATTGTTCATGTATTATATACAGAAACCTTTCCCTTGAATTACACTATCTATTAAAAAAAACCGCATTAAAATCAGTTGCGTAGTTTTGAATATATAGGGACAGAAAAAGTGACTTTGTTTTATACTATGTATTGACGGAACTCCTAAACAGCTTACAGTTAGGGTGCGATTTGGGGCAGAATTTCTTACTGTCTTTAATCAAATTTTGTGTATATGATGTGATGTGATTTGATGTACGACATATAATAGCTCTTTTGCAATGTTTTTTACTGAGGTCGATTACACCTCTTTCGAGGGTGGTACCTTGTAGTTTACGCCGCATGACGTATTAAATCCGCATTTTTGAAAGTCTATTTTTCCTTTTTTCGCAAGTTTCCTTTGAAATTGTCCTCGAAGTAGTTTCTGACTCATATAAACGGAACGCTTAATCTATCCATATTAATAAAAAATAGTTAGTCAACATCAGCTTCACTTAAAATCAAATTAGTTTTAATTTTTTAGTCAAATTCATTTTCTAGTCTCATTCACTCCAACGACGAAATTGACAACATTAATAAATTTCATTATTTGAGAGGGTCACTAGAGGGCTCTGCCGCCTTAGTTATACAGTCCATTGAATTTTCAGCGAAGACTTACCCTGTTGCTTGGAAGATATTATGCGAAAGGTTTGATAATCAACGATTACTCATTCAAAATCACGTGACAGCATTATTTAACATTGATTTAATTACTAAAGAGTCATCCGTGTCTATTAAGCGTTTAATTGATCAATTAAATAAAAATTTAAGAACTTTAGATTCTCTAGGCGAACCGACTAAGCACTGGGATACTTTGTTGATACATATTATAATACAAAAATTAGATACTAAGACGTATCGCGAATGGGAGGAACTTAAGGGTCGTCTTGGTAAGGATGAACCTCTTACACTAGACGTATTTATAAACTTTTTGCATAATCGTGCTGATTTGCTAGAGGCCTTAGAGTTATCGCGAAGTAATAATCATTCTCACCAGTCTAATAAACAGAACACGAAAATTAAAAGCATGGTTTCTATTGCAAGTCGAACTCAGGCTGACGATAAATCTCCGATAGCCTCATCTACACCTAAACCCTGCGTTAAATGTAAAGGTGAGCATCCGCTTAAAAATTATCCGCAGTTTTTAGGTCTTAATAATGAACAGCGATTGAAACTCTTACCTAACTATAACATATGTTACAATTGTTTACATATTGGTCACTATGCAAACCAATGCAAAAAACCTGGTTGTAGGATATGTAAACGTAAGCATAATACGCTTATCCATGTATCAGGTTCGAAGTCGCAATCACCAGATAATGCTGGATCATCAAACATGGATAAGAGTGATTTGAACAATATGAATTCTACTTCCAGCTCAAATATTTCTTTATCGGAATGTTTGAAAAATTCAAATCAAGGTAATCATGATGTGCTATTATCTACAGCCCTTGTCAAGTTGTATGACTCCGAAAATCAGGAATATATTGCTCGAGCGTTACTTGATTCCGGAAGTACATCATGTCTTATTACAGAAAATATGTGTAATAAATTAAACTTACCTTATGATAATGTCGATCGTTCTGTAACAGGAATAAATAATTGCACTCTACCAATTGGTGAAATGTGTCGTGTGCAAATGAAATCTTTAAATAATAATTATTTTACAAATGTTACTTGTTTTGTTTTACCATCGATCATAAGCAAAGTGCCTTATAGTCATTTAGACATTTCGATGTTAGATATTGAATCTAATATTAATTTAGCTGATCCTAATTTTTATGCACCCGGAGACATTGATTTAATCATTGGTGCTGACCTCTTTTGGAATTTATTAGGATCACAATTTTTAAGCTAGGTAGCGGCAAACCGATACTTTTTGAAACTAAACTTGGTTGGATAGTTTCTGGACCTTTGTTTGGCGGTCATGCTAATCGCTCACCAGCACATATTAAATGTAATTTAGCACAAATAGAGTCTGAATGATTTTTTAGATTCAAATGAAGTTATTCAAGAGAATTTATCACGATTTTGGCAGTTAGAGGAAATTGATAATAAATCCTCCTATTATTCTGAGGAAGAAAAAATATGCGAAGAACATTTTATTATTAATACTTCCCGTCTTCCAGATGGCCGCTTTTGCGTGAGAATTCCTTTAAAAAATAATATTATAACTTTAGGTGAGTCTTATCAGCGTGCTAAACATTGTTTTTTGGCTCTTGAACGTCGTCTTAATAATCATCCTTTACTAAAAACTAAATATCATGATTTTATGTTGGAATATTTATCACTAGGCCATATGTCCAAATCTAATTTAAAATCTAATGAATTTTCTTATTTTATCCCACATCATGGTGTCTGGCGTGATAGTAGTTCGACAACAAAGCTAAGGGTCGTGTTTAACGCTAGTAGTCCTACTACTACGGGAGTTTCCTTTAATGAAATTCAAATGGTCGGTCTAACTATACAGGACGATCTTTTAAGTATTCTTTTGAGATTTAGGCAGCATAAGTACATTTTGTCCGCTGACGTGGAGAAAATGTACAGACAAATCTCAGTACATCCAGACGATAGACACCTTCAAAGAATTATCTGGCGTAGTAATACAGGTGATAATTTAGATATTTATAAATTAAATACGGTGACCTATGGTTCAGCGAGTGCACCATTTCTAGCTGTCCGCTGTCTCAAGCAAATAGGTCTCGAATGCTCTGATCCCAAAATAGCTGAGATTATTTTACACGACTTCTATATCGACGATCTGCTCACTGGGGCAGATACCATCGATGAACTTATACAGATACGTCAAAATGTTACTAATGCTTTAGGTATGGCGCAAATGCCACTTAGAAAATGGAAATCAAATGTTGCGGATTTACATAATGATGTTAAAAATATTGAATCATTTGATTTGAACATAGGGGCTGATGAATCTAATTTTTAATCAGTTTTAGGTTTAGGTTGGCGTTCAGATTCGGATAAACTTTGTTTTTCCATAAGTAGTAATATTCCTATTACTATGACAAAACGTAGCATACTTTCTGTAATCTCACGAATTTTTGATCCTCTTGGATTACTTACACCTTGTATTATTATTATGAAATGTTACAGAAATTATGGCTACAAAAAATGTCATGGGATGATCCACTACCAGCTGATATAGCTAGGTCATGGAATGAATTTATTATTGATTTACCAATTCTTAATGATTTATTGATTACACGTAATGTTTTAGTGGATTGTTATATTTATATAGATTTACATATATTTTCGGATGCATCACAATATGCTTATGGGGCATGTTTGTATGCTTGTAGCGGAAACGACAATGATGAAATTTCAGTTCGTTTGCTTATGGCTAAAGGCAGGGTCGCTCCAATCAAGCCTACTACCATACCAAGACTGGAACTTTGCGGGGCTCTTGTGGGGCTACGTCTATACGAAAAGGCTATTAGTGCTCTCCGAGTCAAGGTAAGGCGTACGTTTTTTCGGACCGACTCTTCTATTGTTTTGGGCTGGCTTAAAACCCTACCAAATAAATTTCAACCATTTGTACGCAATAGAGTTGCAGAGATCGTAGAAAAATCTTTTGGTTGTACTTGGCGACCTGTACCTACGCTTGAAAATCCTGCTGATCATATTTCGCGAGGTGTTAATGCTAAGGCTCTAATATCGCTTGAGGTTTGGTGGTCAGGCCCAAGCTTTTTAAGACTAGATATGTCACATTGGCCACCTCATCCCGCTAGTTCTGAAACTCTTCCAGAATTACGTTCTGTAATTACTGCAAATATAGCTGTAGGAAGTAATAACAATGAATTCATTGATTTTAATAGATTTTCTAATTTAGCTAGACTTAAACGTACTGTAGCTTATGTTTTACGCTTTATTCGAATTTGTAAGAAAGAATTAATTATAGATAAATTTTTAACTGTCGAAGAATTGGATAATGCATTCAAAATCAAAATCAAAATCAAAATAAACTTTATTCAAGTAGGCTTTTATAAGCACTTTTGAATCGTCATTTTACAATTAAGTGAAGCTACCACCGGTTCGGAAAGTAGATTCTACCGAGAAGAACCGGCAAGAAACTCAGTAGTTACTCTTTTTTAACATTTAAAAAATACAACGTCATGTTAATTAAATACAATTATTTCAATTAATGTATCCTGCTTGGAAGTCAACAGGTATTAACTCCACGCTTTTTTATCATCTACAAAATCTTGTATCGAATAGTATGCTTTTTCTAACAATGTATTTTTAACAAACGATTTGAATTTACTAAACGGCAAAGTTAAAAATTTCTGCGGAATTTTATTATAGAAACGGATACCTTGCCCCAAGAAGGATCTATTGACTTTGCGGAGTCGGAAACTTGGCGTTATAAGTTTATCCTTACTTCTAGTGCATATACAATGATTATCACTGATTTTATCAAAGTGATCAATGTTACTGTGAATATACATGATATTGTTGTAAATATATTGCGACGCAACAGTAAGTATTCCTACTCTGTTAAAAACATCCCGAAGAGAGTCTCTAGCTCCAAGATTATAAATAAACCGAATTGCTCTCTTTTGTAAAATAAAGACAGATTCAATATCTGCAGCGTTACCCCAAAGTAATATGCCATATGACATAATACTGTGAAAATAACCAAAATAAACTAAACGAGCGGTATCAATATCAGTTAGTTGTCTAACTTTTCTAACCGCGTATGTTGCGGAGCTGAGTCTTCCTGTTAGGGATGATAAATGAGAAGTCCACTGAAGTCTGGAATCCAATTCTATTCCTAAAAACACCGTAGTATCAGCTACTTCAAGACGGTCACCATTTAAAGATATATTATAATTTTGCTTGCTAACATTAGGTAGGGTAAAAACTACACATTTTGTTTTTTGAGCATTCAAAACTAAATTATTTACTGTAAACCAATTGTGTATCTGTGATAATGCACCGTTCACATCGTCATAGTCATTTTTTTTCCTGTCAACCTTAAAAATCAGCGAAGTATCGTCAGCAAACAACACTATATCACAAATACCCTTAACATAGAAAGGAAGATCATTTATATATACTAGGAATAGAAAGGGACCCAAAATTGAACCTTGTGGAACTCCCATTTTTAACGTAGATCCAGAAGACTTTATTCCATTAATGAAAACTTGCTGGATTCTTTGACTTAAATATGAAGCGATGAGATCAAGAGCTTTACCTTTAACACCGTAATATTTGAGCTTATAAAGAAGCGTTTCGTGTTCTACACAATCGAATGCTTTAGATAAATCACAGAATACTCCAATAGCGTTCTGTGATTTCTCCCAAGCATCGTAAATATGTTTGAGAAGCGCAATTCCCGCATCAGTTGTCGAGCGACCTCTTCTAAAACCGAATTGCTCACCATGAAAAATAGCATTTGTACCGAAATGGACGAGAAGTTGATTTAAAATAATTTTTTCGAAAATTTTACTTAAGGATGGGAGTATTGAAATAGGCCTGTAATTACTGGGATCGCTTCTGTTTCCAGTTTTAAAAAGTGGTAAAACTTTACTACATTTTAACAAGTTAGGAAATGAACCCGTGTCCAAACCCTTGTTAAAAATTACTGCTATATACGGAGCAATATCGTATATGATGTTATTCAAAAAATTTACCGAAATGCCCCATATGTCGTTAGTTTTTTTAATATTTATAGTTTTAAATACTTTTATGACATCTATTGCAGAAACCGTTTCAAATGAAAAATCAATAACGCATTTAGAAACACTATTATTTAATAACCTAGCTGCATTTGATGGAGATGATTTTAAATGAAATGTTATTTTATGGGGTACTTTATCAAAAAATGATTCAAATAAATTAGCAACCTCTAATTCAGAACTCGTGTATCTACTACCTGTGTTCAATTCTATTGGTATCATTTCCTTTTTGGGTTTTCCACTAACACTACTAATAACATCCCATGTGGCTTTAATTCTATTATCAGAATTCAGGATTTTTTTCTTTAAATACAAGGACTTAGCAGAAATGCATACTGTTTTAAAAATTTTGGAATATTTAATGACGTATTCTAAAAAGGCTACGCTTCGATTCCACCGCCTCATATCATATAAGTCGTATAATTTATTTCTACTTTTATAAATACCAACAGTAGCCCAGTCACTAAACTTTAATTTTGTATTACTATAACATGATTTCATTTTAAATATATTCTTAAATTCTTTTAGTATTACTTCAAAAAATGAATTATAAAGCTCATTTGGATCCTGTGTCGTAAGATCTAGATTAGACAATTTATACGCCACAATATCTTTAAAACAATGTAATTTGTTAGCCGTTATTGGCCTGTATGTTATTTTTTTTAAATGATTTATTTCTTTGTGTTTTAATGAAAACTTCTGACCACAATGGTCAGAAGTTAAATTATTTATAATTGATACTTCATATATTTCACAGTCACAGAACACATTATCAATACACGTAGAAGTGCCGTCGGTTATTCGCGTCGGTTCATTAACTCTATGAGTTAAATTAAATGACATGAACAAGGCGACCAACCGAACACTTAACGTAGTTTCTTTAAGTAAGTCGACGTTAAAGTCCCCACATACAATTATATATTTATTAGTTTTACATAGCTTTTTAAGAATGTCCTCCATAGTGGTTTCAAACAAATAATAATCTCCCGATGGGGGCCGGTACACGCAGACTATAATGTAGTGTGGAAATTCCACGCAGGATAGTTCGATAGTACGTTCGATAGAGAGGGCCACAATATCTTTTCGAGATTTACAAACGATATCATTCCGTACTAATATTAATGAGCCACCACGAATAGCACTCCCTCTTACGAACGCGCTTGATAGTTTAAAGTTTGAAATATTAAATATGTCAAATTTTTTAACCCAATGTTCTGTGAAACAAAATACATGTATTTTATAACACTCCGAAAATAATTCTATTTCATGATCTTTGCCACCTATGCCCTGTATATTTTGATGTATAATATTTAAGTAAGAGGGCGCAGATGTTGTCGTTTTATTTAGTTTAAACTATTAATTTGAGTATTTTTAATTTTGTCGGTGTTAATATAAATTAAATTATTATTTTTATTATACATATGATCCTTGGTAACATTACTTGTAAAATAATTTTTGATATTGTAGGCAATTAGGTTACTTTTCTTATTTATTAGGCATTAAATCTTATAATCAAAATATCACAAAAACAATCTTTTCCGGAATATGAACTTTTAATAAATAATAGAAATTTACCTGCTAAAAACGCGTTACTCAAATTAAATATATTTCTCGATGATTTTAAAATTCTTCGTGTTGGAGGCCGTTTAGAACATGGTAACTTTACATTTGATAAAAAACATCCGATTTTGATTCATTCGAAACATCCTTTTACTAAATTATTATTTCATTACGAGCATAGACGATTATTACATGCAGGTCCGCAACTGTTACTGAGTACGCTTAAGGAATCATTTTGGCCAATAGGAGGTAGGAATTTGGCCAAGTTATGTTATCGACAATGTATCCGGTGTGCTCGATTAAAGCCTAAGGTAATTGCACCTATAATGGGAAATTTACCACAACAGCGTGTGTCTGTCAGTTATCCTTTCGAGAACGTGGGAATCGATTATGCTGGTCCAATTATGATTATTAGTCGACAAAGTCGTGGAAGTAGATTACTAAAAGCGTATATTGCAGTTTTCATATGTTTTTCTAATAAAGCAATGCATATCGAATTAGTTGGTGATTTAACGAGCAATTGTTTCTTGTTAGCGTTGCGTAGATTTATGTCTCGTAGGGGGAAACCTAAAAATATTTACTCTGATAACGGTACTTCGTTTGTTGGCGCGTGTAACGATATTGCAAATTTTATTCAAACCAATAGTGAGTTTTATCTGAGACTGTAGCTGATGATGGCATTAAATTTCATTTTACTCCAGCTTATGCACCACATTTTAATGGCTTGTGCGAAGCAGGTGTCAAGTCCACAAAATATCATTTATTAAGAGTACTGGGAAATTGTCACCTTACGTACGAGGAGCTTTATACTGCATTGGTACAAATTGAAGCTATACTGAACTCCCGGCCACTGACTTACATGTCTACAGATCCTGCAGATTTATTGCCTCTTACACCCGGACACTTTACCATCGGACGCTCGTTCACTTCACTGCCGGCGCCAAATTACGAAGCTCAAGGCATCAACAAGCTGACGCGTTATCAAAGACTTGAGCAACTCCGTCAACAATTTTGGAAGCGATGGAGTAAGGAGTATCTCTCGGGTCTTCAGATGAGGATGAAATGGCAAAAATCCGAAAACCACCTTAAATTTAACAGTCTCGTCGTTCTGAAGGATGACAATCTGCCACCGCTCAGATGGAAGTTGGGTCGAATTGTCAATTTGTACCCAGGAGCCGATGGTGTTATTCGAGTAGCAGATGTTAGGACTGCAAATGGAATTGTTCGGAGGGCATTCAGCAAAATATGCCTATTGCCACAACCTGAAGATTGTTGAAAGACGTGCTTTCAACGCCTGGGGGCATGTCTAAAAATCATATAACATTTAGTTTGTTTCTTTTATATTAGTTGATTTAATAACTCCTGTCAAAATTACAATAGCAATATTACTGTTCACCGAGATTTTAATTGCTCATATTTATTAATATTTCTAGATTTATTTTATGCTTACCGACACAGTTTTTTGTTACTCTCTCTCTCTTCATATTACGCTCTTATAGTGATTATACTGATCTTAAACTTAATTCCGTTTTTCATTAAATACACCTGATATTCATGGACAGTCGGTCACATTGATGCCTAGCGTTTCCGACACACCCAAGTATTTGTATGATTCGTTTGCGAACAGTGATTTAAAATTTATGGAATCTGAAAGTTGTAATCCGTCAGATTCCACAATTTCTCCTCGCTTTATATGCATAACCGCGCACTTGTCAACTCCAATTCCATTCTAATAGAATTACTAAAAGTTTCTGTTACCTTTAGTAACTCCACTAGTTGTGAATCTGAAGGTGCAAAGAGCTTTAAGTCATCCATGTAAAGTAGGTGGAATATTACTTTACCTCCTCTCCGCAAACGATAGCCCAACCTTGAACTCTTCCACAGAGTACTTAGAGGGTTCAAGGCTAAACAAAACCACAATGGACTCAAACTATCGCCCTGGCATATTCCCCGCTCAATCCTTATCGGTTCGTCATCACCATGAATCGTTCGGCATCCTGGATAGCGAAGGACTGTCCGCCATTGCCCCATCCATGATCTCAAGAAACTGCATAGAGTTGAATCTAATTTATACAACTCCAGCACCCTCAAGAGCCATTTATGTGGCACGGAATCATGGCCTTCTTGTAATCTATCCAGCATGTCGACAGACTCTTTCGAAACCGACGAACCTGTTGGCTAATGGTCATATCAATGAGGAGTAGCTCCTTAGTGCCTCGTGATCCACCCCTACATCCATTCTGAGAGACAGACAAAATACTATTATTCTATATGTGACTATTACTCTTATCTCTCAGAGTGGAGGTAAGGAGCTTATAGACCGTCGGTAAACAAGTACTCGGTCTATAATTTTTAGGATCCGTTGCACTACCTGACTTATGGAGCAGGTGGGTGACTCCGGTGGTAAGGAACTGTGGTAGCGACCCAGACTCTACAGCTGACTGGATATGGGATGCCAAGCATTCATGCGAGCTGCGCAGCCATTTTAGCTAGAAGCTATGCAGCCCGTCCGGCCCCGGAGACTTCCAGTTGGGAACGGATCGAACTGCAGCGGCTACATCTTCAGAAGCGATGGAAATTTTTCCCATCACTTCCAAAGGCTCGCACGCTTGCTGACCTCTAGCATCCAATCACCTTCAATATGGTCGACTGGCACCGACCAGGTGTTGCGCCAAAATGTATTCGTGGCATCATCATTTGGGCGACACCCATCGCTCACACCCTGGTCGAGTCGCTCCCACGTTCTATACACCCACCTTTGATCGCTCTGGAATATGCGATTCAAGTGATAACGGTCAACTCGCCGCCTGTACCGACGGATGCGGCTTGCCCATGCATAAACTTTTTTGTTTCAGGAAGTCAATACGACACGACGACGACTCCACGACATGAAGCGGATATTCTTGCGGACCGATACCAGTCCCCAAGAATGCCCGCCCCACGAAACGCATTACTCGTGGACGCGTATTCCCTTCCTTAAAATAATATAGTTTTCCAATGAGCACTCTGGTCTCATTAATATGCTTCTCAATCCTTCTCTGCCAGGCCGGTGCAGTAGCCTTTGGTCGTGTAGGTCGTTCGGTGTCTTCAAATGTAACACCACCTATACGACATGCTGCAAAAGCCGCACAAAACAGAATTGAGTGCGTATCCTTGAGATTTTCACTGCTCTCAAAATAATCTGCGAGCAGTGTATCCAGAGTGCACACTAGGTCCCTATTCCATTTAGTCATGGGCAAACGTGGAAACCGTGGCCTAAGCCCAGCGGGAGTGTTACGATACTCCCGAATCGCATCCCCCAGTGCGCTCCTCAATCGATCACTGTACTTACTTGTTGTAATAGCCATGTCACCACCGCCCTCATTATCATGTTCTGGGCCCAGTGGTATTGCAGGAAGTGGTTCCTCAACCACGGGTGTTGACGGGCCGGAGGTCACACTGCTATTACACATTTCTGAGCGAATCCGATCAAGCACGGTGTCACTCAGCCTATTGTTACGCAGAATGACTCGCATCTGATCCGACAGTCGTTGAACCGAGACGTTGATAACTGGTTCAAGCGCCTGAAACAGAGAGAGCATCCTAACACGGTACGCCTTGAGGTTAGTTCCCCCCCTGTAGCCCCATAGTATGCGCGCATGATATTTTCATTAATGGGTTGTGTCCATCGCATGCGCTGCATACCACCACCGGAAGCGGGGACCCCGTTCGAGACCGGTTGGCCTCTGGCTCCCAAGCCCGTCGGTGGCCGGCGTCACCCCGCTCGACGTACAGGTGTTGGCGACGTCGGCGGGGAGAAGTACTCGTCACTCGAGCTCGACGCAGCTGCAGACACCAAACTACTTCCTTGTGCGGAGTCCTGTGCCTGCGAAGAGGAGCTGAGCGGCGTGTCCGGGGATAGATAATTGTGCGCTCGTTGCCTGGCTCTTGTCAACATGTTTTTGGGTTTTATACATTATTTATTTTAGTTTGACAATTTTACTGTCATTTTCGGTAGAATTGTTGATATTTGTTCATTTTGTAGTATTTTCTTGTTGCATTTTATTATTAATGGTATAAAAATATTTATTTACACTTGTTTAGATTATTATAGAAATTTTTAAATTAATTTCTTTATATAATTTTATAACAGCCCAATTTTTTCAATGTTGACGTATTAGTTAGTTGCCAGTTATTATAATATTATTTATTATAATATAGTAATTATTTTTATAAATATTGATTGGTTTTTTGTGAAGTTGTTTGCAAATTCAGACCATATATCATTTGCAATAGGACCACCACGTGGATTACAGTTTCGCAGTTGTACTTGTTCTTGCATCGGATTTTCTGCCGCATACTGAATATCTTCAAAGTTCAGACCGTCCTTTTCTCTTACAAAATTGTGTAATACTGTACACGCTTTTACAATTTCGATAGCCGTATCTGGGTGGACATCCAGTGGCCGATGAAATATTCTCCATTTATTTGCTAAAATGCCGAATGCGCATTCTACGTACCTTCTTGCCCAACTTAAGCGACAGTTGAATATTTTTTTTGATGTGGTCCAAATGAGTGCCTCCAAAAGGTCTTAACAAATTTGTTGACAGAGGGAAAGCCTGATCGCCCACGAGAACAAAAGGCATATCATTATGAAGTGTTGCATGTAGAGGCCTTGGTTTTGGTATATTTAAACTACCATCATACAGTTTCTTCCACATGGTCGACTCCTTGAATATTGAAGAATCGCTTTCTTTTCCATACGAGCCAACACTCATAAAAATAAAACGATATTCTTTGAGACCTGGAGGAGAGGGCTCTTCGCTCCGGACCAATAACACCTAGGTTTTATAAACGGTACGTAGATGACACTTTCACAATATTACCTAGTGATCTGACATCTGCATTTTAGTACATCTTAATTCTATAAATAAAAACATCCAATTTACTATGGAATTAGAGGCAAATAATTCTTTAGCTTTCCCTGATATCCTTATTATCAAGAATCCTGACAATACATTAAGTCACACAGTTTATAGGAAACCCACACACACCAACAAATACATCAATGGTGACTCGCACCACCACCCTAGCCAGTTAGCTATCGTTGGCAAATCTTTGTTTCAGAGAGCCCACTATCTCTGCGATGCTGAATACCTAGAGGACGAGCTACGTCAGGTCAAGCTTGCACTCCACCAGAACAAGCTGCCCGTGCCTCGCCAGCATCGCAGAAGCCGTATCAAGCCACCCACAGTTGAGCGACAACCTGCATTTCTACCATATGTGAAAGGAGTTACAGACAAGATTGGCAACATCTTGAAGCGAGCTTCGATTAAAACCGTTTACAAGCCTCATAAGAAAGTGAGCCAGTTCTTGAGACCTATCAAGAGTAATATTCCTTTACAAACTGCAGGAGTATATAAACTCGAATGTGGGTGTGGTTTATCTTACATAGGCCAAACAAAGAGAAGTATCGGTACCAGGGTCAAGGAACATATAGGAGATGTCAAAAATAGGCGTTCTTCAAAGTCTGCAGTCTGTGAACATGCTCTGGATAAACCTAACCATTTTATCCGATTTAATAAACCACAGATCCTCGCTAGAGAACACAGATTCATTCCTAGAATGATACGCGAGGCTATTGAAATTCAAAAAAATCCGAACTTCAATAGAGAAGATGGTTGGAGACTTTCTAACACCTGGGATCCACTTATTAAAAATTTAAAATCCCAAATCCAACAGACTGCAAGACCTAAAGATACAGTCAGTGCCTTCTGCGTGCAACCGGAACGTTACTCAAGATACCAATTGAGAAATCGTTGGCGGTAGTTGCAAATAATATTTTCTTTTGTACTTGCCACCTTAGTCTACCCGTGCCCACGAACGCTGTAAAGTGCTCGAAACGTCGGGATGTCCAAAATAATTAATATACGTGATTAAAATCCGTTATAACTAGTTTTATTTAAAAGTTGACATACAAACTCTGTAACTATAGTGCTATTCTTTGAAGGAACAACCCGTTGCGCAATATCAGTATAATAATAAAGTGGGTAAGATTATTAACTTTTCTATATGTACGTATTATAATTGCAAGTAAACTAGTATCTGCAAAGTATATATATAAAGTACAGATGAGTTTTTTGTAAAAAGTGGCTGAGCCTAATCGCACTCATGATTCTTTCAAGAAGCTGTTCCTTTTAACATCACATTCAGTGAAAGAGGAGAAGGTAAACGGAGGGAAGTTAGAAGTTGGTAATGATGAAAGAAAATTCAGCGTAGAATCTTTATCAAAATTTGCTGTTGTAGAAGAGGAAGAGAAATATTTAATCAAGAGTTCGGTATCTATATTTATCGGGGTATTACGAGATTTACCAACTCCAAGTTTTTCAAGAAATTTCCAAGTTTTTGCGGTGTCGCCGTTTTCGATAGATCTGTGAGTATAGCGTCGTTGAGCATCTCTACATGATGTATTACAGTGATTTCGTGCCTTCTTGTATTTGTCGCGATTGAGGTCAGAATTATTAATTTTATATTTCAGTTTAGCTCGATTTTTCTTTTCAATGAGCTTCTTTAGATCTTCCGTCAACCACGGTGCAGGGAGATGTTTCATTCTAACAGGTCTTATAGGTGCATGTACATCGTATAACCCTACAAGCAAACTATTGAAGGTATCCACCTTCTTGTCAATAGAATCAGCAGCTATAACCGCAGACCAATCCAATTGACAAGCATCCTCGCGTAGACGATTTACATCCATTCCTCCAAAATTACGTAGCAGAAGCGTTCTTGATTTTGCTTTGGGAGGACATATTTTATAAGAGAGAAAAATTAAGTCATGGTAGGAAAATGCATCGGCAGAACACTGACCATGCTTAGAAACTAAATCAGGAGATGAGACCATAATGAGATCAAGGAGCGGCTGTACCCCCGTACAGCCGGGAGAAATGTGGGTAGCTGTGAGGGGTAAAACATGTAGATTGCAGGATTCGGTAATTGTTAATAACTTTTTACTATTAGCGTCGCCTTTAAGTAAACATGTATTAAAATCTCCCATCAAAATTGAGTGGCTGTAATTAGGGACAAAATTCTCTAGCAAATTTTCACAACTAGGGTAATAATTAATAAGAGCGGAGGGGTTGTAGAATACACCAAAAAGAATTTTAGAATAAGCAAGACTGACTTCAATAAGCAAATGTTCACCCGCATCGGGTAGAGGAGGTTGAGCAGACGAACTGATTACATTATAAGGAATATATGAGCGTAAGTAGATCGCAACTCCACCACCCCTCCTGCCGACACGGTCATTTCGAATTAATTGAAAGCCAGGTAATGAATAGGATGTCGAAGGAAGACATGGTTTCAACCACGATTCGGAAATAAGAATAGCATGAATATTACGGCAGTCAAAAGAAGCAAGCATATCAGGATAATGAGCCGGAACACTTTGAGCATTGATATGGATAACATTAAAATTTTTCGGACAGTCTGAGAAATGTGAACTAAGGGTGACATTAAGTGAAGGAGGAGATGTACTGTGGAAACTTTCTTCACCGGACATTTCGTCAGACGACGACAGAGACATATAAAGGTCACTTTGTATACTGCTGTGAGACGACATAATAAATATTTAAATATAATTACAAATATAAAAGTAAATATAAAAATAAATAAATTAAAAAATAAGGTGAAGAAAAAATTAATACAAAACAAAAACCTTTAATAAAAATATAATAAATACTAATCAAAAAAAATAAAAAAAATAATAACTAAATTAAGTTATCAAAAATAGAAATATCATAGACTACCTACCAGCTGTACTGTACAAAAATTAAACATACGATACATTTTGCATAGACTAGAAAAAAAAACAACGATAGCTTAATTAAAAAATAATACAACTAAAATATGTTATCAATTAACATTAGCTCTAACAAATTAATACAGTAAAACAATATCTATTCAGTTAAAATTTCGGACCCCTTTTTTGCTGTAGGCTCTCACTCCACAAAAAAGTAATTCTGAACGCAACTATAATGTCAAACCGTCACTGTCAATAATCAGTATTCAGTCGAAAGCAGTATTACCTTAGAAATGTTAATATAACAAGGTATAAATAAAAAGTAGGTAAAACCATATCAAAAATAATAAAGAAACTAAAGTTAATTACGTTAAAATGAATGGAGAACTCGAAAGAAAAGAACAATACCTACAGCAAAATAACGCGCAGAAAAGTGATAAGAATATATACAATAATTAAAACGACCTGGCGGAAAATAAAGGAGTCGGCTATTTCTTCATTGTCCTTTTGGTTCTCGTTATGGTTGGCTTCGAAGGTTTAGAGACATCTTCATTCGGAGACATGACGTAAGCATCGGAAGTGCTGGCATTAGTTATTCTAAGCAGTCGTTGTTGTTCTTAATTTCTTGTTTAGTTAATATGTTATTTGTGTATTGTATACTATTCTATTAAGTATTTATACTATATATATATATATATATATATATATATATATATATATATTTATATATATACATATATATATATATATATATATATATATATATATATATATATATATATATAAATATTTATATATATATATATATAAAAAGTTATTGTACCCTTCCCATTAATATTAATATCATGATCCTTTACCCAAAGGTTGCCTGGAAGAGATCGCTGCTTAGCGATAAGGCCGCCTGTTGCACCTCATGCAACATTTATGTAACTAAAATGTTATTTTTTCGTTGTAAGATTGGGTGCAATAAAGAATAAATAAATAAATAAATAAATATATGTGAACTAAAAGTGACTGTTTTATCTTTTCCTTTATACAAATTAATATGTATAATTATATTACCTTAGAAATATCGCCAACCTTTTTTCAGTACAAATGCAGTCTCTAAATCTTGTATTTTGGTAGTTTATGCCAATTGATATTTGAGCCAATGGATGAAAAAAGATAAATTCACGCAAAATTAAATAGATTACGAGGATTTAGCTAACCTGCAACGCAAGGATGACGATTATTAATTTTAAAAACCTAAATTTCAAACAAATTATGTTGCCCAATTGCAACAAGTCCATACATTGAGAAGTATCTAGGAATAGAGTACGTGTATATTTGACCGAACGATTTCGAGTATCAGCTTTCAACGCGTTACAGACACCCCGGCACGCGAGCATCGCAAAAGATGATGCAAGATCGATACTTCTGGAAGGGAATGAATAAAGATATTAATAATTGGACAAAGACATGTTCTAAAATGTCAAAAATCAAAAATATATAAACATACTATATCACCGTTAGGACATTTTGTCAATAGTGATAGATTTGAACATTTACATATGGATATAGTAGGACCCTTAACATACTGCAACGGTTATCGATATATTGTCACAATGATGGATAGAAAGACGGGTTGGCCAGAATGTTACCCTGTAAAGGACATTTCGGCCGACACCGTAGCTGATATTATTTATTCCGGATGGATTGCGAGATTTGGATGTCCGATAAAGTTAACAACAGATTAAGGACGCCAATTTGAGTCTAATTTATTTAGACAATTAGCTAAAAGAATGGGTATTAATAAGCTTAGAACCACTGCTTATCATCCATAATCCAATGGACTCATAGAACGTTGGCATCGCTCGTTAAAAACATCTCTAATGTGTAGAGGCAATACAGATCAGTGGGTTTCCGAATTACCATTTGTATTAGGAGGCCTACGAGTGAGTTTGAGAGACGATACGCAAATAAGTGCAGCCGACATGGTTTATGGAGAAGCCATAAGATTACCTGGAGATTTCTTTCAGCCAATACAGCAGGAAACCTCACGAAAGTTTTCTTCAATCACTCAGAAGAAAAATAGCGAATAATGCATCTGTTCCGAAAAAAGAAACCCATCAAGGCAAAATATTTGTTAATCCAGAACTTAAAGATTGTACACACGTATTCGTGCGCTGTGATAAAGTTTCAAAACCTTTAACACATCCATGTTCCGGTCCGTTTAAAGTAATAAGTAAAGAAGAAAAATATTTTAAAATCATTCAGGAAGATACAGAGAAAGTAGTTAGTATAGATCGCTTAAAACCTGCGTTCGCACATTTAGCAGATAAACACGAGAACCATCCAAATAGGGCAAGCGAAACTATAAACAACAATCTTAAAGTATCGAGATTCGGTCGCGTTATTAAACCAACAGTTCGCTTCGCCCTGTGACTGCATCTTCTTAAAAAATAAAGCATCTCTACAATATATATAATAATGGGGAAAACACAACGTAAAAATACAGAGAAGCACAAACAACATCATAGCTCAAAATGGGGCAGGAAATAGTGCCGCCTCTTCCGCAGTAGCAACAGAAGAATCAAATCAAGCTTCACTGATTAGATATGAAATGTATCTAATCTTTATCATCACATGTATTCTGGCAGGAATAGCGTACATGATGTGGAGGAAGTGCAAAGAAAATTACGCGCACTATATGAGAAGAGAGCTACAGGATGTAGGACTGGCGACTATAACAGTTCGTCGAGGGGAACAAAGCCTTAACAGCAGTTCACCTCCTCGACAAGTGAAGTGATAGTGATAAGTAAAATGTTATTAAGTGTATTTTAAAAACATTTGTGATTTTTTAAATTTTTTGTTTAGATTTTACGTTACTCTATACATACATTATATTTTTATTATTGCACTGTAAAACAATATTTTAATTACAGTCAAGTATTAAATTACAAAAAACAATTAATGTACACTCATATCGTGCAACGCGCACCGTGTAAGCAAGTCGTGTCAGTGCGCTCATCAAGATATTAAAAAAAAAAAAGTGAGGTAAAAACGAAATAACTGAACAACTGAGTGAAAGCTTCAATAATTTGTGACTAGTGAAATAATGAGTGATAAGACAATCTAAAAGTACAATATAAAACTCAAGCTAAATATTCTATTATATATTTTAACTATTCGTTAACTGGTTATAGACGTAAGAAGACGTTCCAAGAACTGTTGATATCCTTGATAATGTTCCACATTTTTCACATTTCAAATCTCAGCGCGTTGAGGATTTTTTCAATTTTGAAATTGAGTGTTTACTTTAGTACATTACTGTAGAAACAAATACAAATAAGCACAACGTACTAAGAAAGCTAAAACAAAAAAAAGAAATAATGAAAAAAAAAAATGTCAAAGATACAGTGGAACTGCTGTAAGGAAGTTAAAGGCGATGATGATTACATATGTTGTGACAAATGCAAAAGCGCTTATCACCGCGCATGTTTAATGTCGACTGGGCAATTGTCTATGAGTGCTAATTTAAAACATTCTACTTAATGGAATTGTCCCTATTGTACACCAAAAAGACCAAAAGGTAAAAACGATAGCAATCAGTACTGAAATGAAGGTAATGCTCACACAATTAACGTCCTCTATCAAAGATGTTGTGAACAGGGAATTAAAGTTTTTAAGGGGAGAGATTTTGGATATGAAGAATTCAATAAATTTTATTAACAACCAGTACAAAGACTTTATAAAAGAGCATCGTACTAAAAAAACGGCTTTGAAGGATATTAAAGATCATAATATTAAATTGGAGTCGACAATATATACCTTGAACGCCCGTATAAATGATCTCGAACAAAAATCGAGATTTTTTTTATGGTAAAGGTTGGCGGACGAGCATATGGGCCACCTGATGGTAAGTGGTCACCATCACCCATTGACAATGACGCTGTAAGAAATATTAACTATTCCTTACATTGTCAATGTGCCACCAGCCCTGGGAACTAAGATGTTATGTCCCTTGTGCCTGTAGTTACACTGGCTCACTCACCCTTCAAACCGGCACTCAACTATACTGAGTACTGTTATTTGACGGAAAAATAACTGGTGAGTGGGTGGTACCTACCCAGGCGGGCTTGCACAAAGCCCTGCCACCAAGTGAACAACAACTAAGAACTGCAATGCGTACTTACCAGAAAGAAAAAATTAAAACCTGGTCAATATCATAGAGCGCTTAGGCTCTGCCATTGGAATAGACGAGATTACGGATAAAATCATGAATGTTACCAGAGTCGCAAAAATGAACCGTCAAAATACCCGGCCGAAGTCTATCATTGTACAATTTAACTCTCAATTAACCAGAGACAGTGTTTTGGCCGCAGCAATAAAGCATAACAAAAGGAACCCAATGGATAAATTGAATACTTCGCACATCGGAATTGAATCTAGTGGCGAAAAAAAATAATTTATGTGTTGCTGGGCCGATGTTGAGGATAATAAAAGTCACTAACTGTACCCCTAGTACGAGTTTCAATACTTCTTGCGTTAATAACGTATCGTCTATTCGAAAACGTTTACGAAGTATTTGACTTCGATAGTATGAGTTTGACATTACTCGTTTGCGTTAAAACCATGATAGCCATCGAGCTACTCGAAAAAGACTACCACACAATTCATATTTCCATCTCACTTACACGCGCTGAAAAGAGTGAGAGAAAATATTTTGTCATTTTTATTGTATTTGACATTTCTCGCAAAGTATTGTCTAATGTAATGTCGTAATGTCTTTGAAAATTTAAAGGTTATATTATCGTATTTTACGATGTTTACATTACTTTAAGAAAAAAGAACTGTGAATGCTTTAATTTTTAAGTGTTATAATAACAGTGAAAAGAGAAGAAATTACACTGAAACATTGTTTTAAAGATTAATTATATTATAAAATTCACCAAGAGGTACGTAAACATAAATTTATTATTACATTAAGTTAATAAAACGATACGTAATAAGTGTAAGGACCGTAAGTTTATAATAAAGATTGTAAACGTTTAAAAAATTATAAACAGTGAATATAGTTATTAATGTAGAGGAATTTGTGTTAAACTATAACTAACCTACAAATACTGTTAATTGAATTCTCCTTACAATTTTACGTTGATATACTTATACATATTTAGAGCATCTATTAATAAGTAAAATTAATTTGCGAACACTTTTATTCTATATTTAAATTCTTGTTTTTATTTCCTGTTTATAAAGTTTAATTTTAAATGAAGTGACTTTCATGTCAATTCAAACTTATGCTTAAATTATTTTGTTATTTCGATATTATCCTAATTAAATACAAACTATTTCAATATATTACAATAGTATGCCATTATGTATTATGGACCTTATTAATTATATTTCAATTAGGGTTCACTTCGATTAAAATAATTCCATGATCATGACTATCTTATATGTTTGTGAATGTTTTAATAAAAAAATATTGTTTGTGATTACAGTTCCAAAGAAGAAATACAAGCCTAGATAATACAAATACATCTGTGCTGCATTTTCCAGTGTGATGCTACATCTATCACTCTTTAACTCCAAGAATCATTTTGAAAATAAAGTTTAATAATATAGAACACAAATACCTAATAATTACTACCATAATTTGTGTTTTATTTTTCCTAAAATATAATTATGTATATAATATATATAACGGTTTTTATTTACATTAAACAACAAAGAGTTCTTAGGTTTTAATTGACTGTTTTAATATACCTCATAATTGAAAAAGTATAAGTAACAACATTCTATGTTTTTAAGCAATGAGTGTTTTTAAAGTTGATTATTTGAGAGAAATCAAAACAAAAGTTATTGATTTTACGTTACATGTTTCATCCATTTTTAAATAATTTCGTCAAAAAAATATTAAATTTCAAACATAGGTTATCGGATGTCATCTGTCATTTGACTTTGACAATCATTTCTAAGGCTATGTTTATGCATAATTTAAAAATACCGCTAAATTTGACATTTAAAATAAAAATGCACTTTTTATGCATTATGCGTTCCTGACCTAATTGTGATTTATTATCTTTATATTATCTTTGAGATGATCTTTGACATTTGTCTAAGACCTCACTTTCCTTCCGCCTTTTAAGACGGAATGTGACGCTAAATTATTTTCAAAGTTTTTGTAACTTTTATTTGGTTTAAATAATTGAATATTGTTGAAAATAGAAGTTTTAAGGCACGATATGTCTTAATTTAAATAATTGGAAGTAAATCCATGTCGGATTACAAAAAATAATTTGGATATTTGTCGCCTCGTGGTAAGTCGAAAAACCTTCTTCGAAATTTGAATTTATTTCAATTGTTCGGTTTCGTAACAACGATTGTGGTTTTTTACAGGGAATTTTTAGAATATTTCCCATGATGTATTTTGTTATTTTTGGAAAATAACCGGAATTGACCGGGTAAGTTGTTTGGATTATTAAAGTGATACTTTAGATTTTTGAAATTCGTGTTAGGTTCTAATTAGAATTGTTTCTCTTTTGCAGTTATTTTCAATGGTTATTTTCAACAGTTTATTTTCAATGGGTATTTTTCTACAATTATTTTCTACAGTTATTTTCTACAACAGTATTATTCCTCGGAATTATTTTTTTTCGCTGTATCTTCGAGTGGATTATTTTCAACGCTTTTTGAAGAAGTTTAGAACTTTATTTGTTTGGATATTTTGAAGATTTGGATAGAAGCTTTCCTGGAGATAAAATTTTGAGACCTTAAAGAAAGTTAACACTATTTAACATTTATTTAACTTCTGGATTTCGGTATGTAATTTTTACATATTTATTTTTGCCGCAACTTTGGAACTTCGTGGGATTTAGTATACATTTTATAACTTTATGAAAATTTGGCATTCAAACACTTTTTTTAAAGGACATTGATACATTGTTGTAACGTTATTTAAACTTAATTCTTGACTTGTGTGTAACATTTAATTACATAACTTAGTCTAACTTTGAAACATTTACGATAAGTAAATATTTAATTAAGTATAGTGTAAATTTAAATGGATGTAAACATCCAGGCGCCCGATTTTGTTACTGTTGTTACTTTAAGACTTTTAATTGTTAAAGTTATTTTGACATACTTTTTTTTTTTTGAATAAATTAATTTATAACATAGATTTGCCTTTTCTGTAAATCTACTTGTAATGTTGAAGGGTTATTTAACTGACTTCCGGAGCACTTTCTTTCGAGGATTTGTTTAATTTTAAAATCTTGTCCAGCTCTACCGAATTTTTAGTTTACCTCGAAGAAAATTAAAATTTTTAAATTAAAATTTATTTTTAGTCAATTAATTATTACAATTGACACCCCCTTCAATTCTTCATTACAATATATTTTTACTTTTTGAAAAAGGATAAATAACAACATTCTATGTTTTTAAGCAATGAGTGTTTTGAACGTTGATTATTTATGAGAATACAAAACAATAGTTATAAACATTTATTGAGTATAATAATAATATATATATAATTTAATATAAACATATAATATACATACATAATAGTATAATAATGAACCTATAGATGTTTCTAATATAATAATGCATATTTTTTAAATCATACTCAATTCAATTTCATTTTACAATATCGTAGAAAATAATAGATATTCAATAAAGAGACAAATCCACTTTTCAGTATATTTATTGTTTGAATTAAATGAAAAGGAAATTATATAGAGATGTAGATAACTGATCAATGCATGATCACTTGTTTCTTGGATATTGTCTGCACCAAATCATCATTAATAATAGCATAGCTGCTCCAAATAAAGGATTGATTCACTCATAGCCTGAAAAAAAAATATTTTTTATTAATAATGATTACACTAAAGAATGATAGTTAATTATACTTTGCATGATCCCCATCATACCAAAGCATTTTCAACTGCTACCAATATTGTTAGGAATAATAACAAAAATAAGTTAAGTATTTTTGATGTTTTTGAAAATACTCATTTAAACAATATACATATTTCAATTATAACCAGTTTTATTATTTTGTTTAAGCGATTTAATGATATTATGATAATTGAATTATATTCTTTTACATTATTATCATTTATTTTCGATGTAATTAAATAATACATTAGCATGCCATTTAAAAATATATGTTATATTTAGACTCACCTTGCGTTTGTATCATATTTGTAAATAACATTGAAAATAAGTTAATATTTATTACTCATTTCTTCTTCACATGTTAACGCAAAAAATACTAACTTTTTCTAAGGCAATTCTAAAGAAAATATGTTAATTTAAAATACGGCTAATTAAAGATAAATTTCACCGCAGAATTCAGTTTCGTTGCTTTTTAATGTTCTAAATGACTACCGTAACAGTTGTAGCTAGTTTTCAAGCATTATATTGCCTCACATGTTTAATAATTAATTTTCGAAAATAGGTTTCACTGACGCTCACCGAAAGTCAATTACATGAAGTTAACTGTCAAACTCGTACTAAGTAGTTTATTAACGAGACGGTACAATTATACGGACTGTGACGCACTTGATAGTCACTCTGTTTTACATATGCAATGCTTCGACTTTTATACATGATATATGCCAAAGAATATAAGATACCAGATGTGAAATATTTTAGTCATAGAAAATGTAACTTTACTAACTGTTTACTTTAATACCTATGTGCATATACGGCACATATGTAATGGAACATCTCTCACCAGACAACAAGGCTTTGCATGCTGCGACAAGACTGAAAGCTAAAGAAATAGGCTACCAATACGTTTGGGTCCGAAACGGTCGTATACTGATACGAAAGGATAATACTTCTGATTATAAAGTTGTTAAAAATATGGACTATTTGATATAATATAGTAGCAAGTACTCGTGTCGTAATGTTTAAATTCGCGTCTATTAATTTGTTATACCAGAATGTTCGAGGATTAAGAACTAAAACTCAATGTGCTTACCGTGACATAGCTGTTAACGATTATGACATCATTATCTTGACCGAAACCTGGTTAAATGACTCTATTTCTAGTAGTGAGTGAGTATACAGACGAGACAGACATACTTCTAAGGTTAGTGCTAAAACGGATGGCGGTGGAGTGTCGATTGCTATTAAAAAAAACATAATGTCTAATAAGGTAAGGGGGTGGGAAAGCGACTGTGAGGATCAGTGGGTGGTTGTTGATTTACCTCATCCTAACAGCATTCGTCACATACCTTTAAGTTGTGTTTATCTTCCACCACCTGTAAACATAGCTTATAGGACGTCTTTTTGAATAATTGCAAAAAAGTTTCGGAGCTCCATAACATGTTTACGTGTATCATTGGTGACTTTAATCTAAGCAACATCACCTGGAACTCTTCTAGTTGTAATAGGTCTCTCACAAATCAATTTTTATGTGATTTCATATCTCAAAATGGGCTTCGTCAATGTAACTCTATTTTTAACAACAGACATAAGATTCTCGATCTTGTTCTCGTAGACTTACCAGCTTGCTCTGTTAGTTATTCATATAGTTCTATTTGTAACATTGACCCACTGCATTCAGCATACCTAACGTCAGACCACACACACTCAAAATTAATACTTCACATGAGCGATATAACTTTCGCAAGGCTGATTTTGACTCTATTAATAAGTACTTAGGCGTAATTGAATGGCAAAACATATTAGATCTTAATAATGTAAATGATATGGTCAAGGTATTTTACGAGGTTTTGCAAACAGCTATCACAAAATATGTTCCTCTTAAAAAAGTTAAGAACGATAAGTATCCATCATGGATAAACAACAAGGTTGTGAAAAGGATAAAGGAAAAACATAAAATGCTAAAGCGTTTCAAAAAATATAATAATCCTATGGATGAAATAGAATTGAGAATACTGAGTGACCGATGTAATGTTTTAACTCGCGAGGCGTACATCCAGTACAATAACAACCTCGAAATGCAAATTCAGAAGAATCCCAGAGTATTCTGGACCTTCCTAAAGAGTAAGCGTAGTAGCTTGAACACATATCCATGTGTCATGAGTAATGGAATTGAAACAGCTACTAATGACATTGATATATGTAATCTGTTCTCAAGTCATTTTGCTTCTATTTGTGGTTATTCAAATGACGCCCGTGGTTCAGACTCTACCTTGTACTGACGAAAAATACTCTATTGGGATAGTAGCGAAAATCTAGCAACTATAGACATAAGTGAAAATGATATCTTAAAAAAAACTAAAAGAACTGGATATTTTAAAGGGACCGAGACCAGATAACATACCGCCTATATTCTTAAAAAACTGCGCAACTTGTCTAACTTTGCGTTATATTTAATTTTCTCAGCCTCGTTACGCTCTGGTACTTTTCAAGCTATATGGAAAAAAGCAAAATTGGTTCCAATATTTAAAAGTGAAGACGAGAAAGATATACGTAACTATAGGCCCAATTCACTTCTCTCGATTTTCGCCAAAGTCTCTGAATCCTTGGTTTGTCCACTCATTTAATGGCACTTTAATCGTTTCGTTTTTGAACATCAGCACGGATTTTTGCCCGGTAGATCCACTGCCACTAACTTGGTTAGTTTTGTTTCTTCAATATCTGAAGCGATTGATTCCCAGAAGCAGATAGACACCACATAAACTGATTTTAAGAAAGCGTTCGATAAAGTGCCCCACGACGTTCTTATTGAAAAACTATCTTATTATGGATATTGTTTCTAATTAATTTTGTAATTTACCTTTAAATGAATGTATGTTTTATTAATAAAATTTTAGTTATAACTGCATTTTAGTAGGTACCTACTTGGTTGATCTATTCTCGTTATTTTTTACTAGTCTAAGCAAATGTCTGTGTATGTATCAAAGTAATATTTAAGCCAAAATTTGTGTATACATATTTTCTTCTGCTCATTTTTCGTTTTGTTTTGTTTTTTTTTTCACTTTTGTTGTTGTAGCGAGTAATAGTAATTAATAGTTACATTAGCATGTAGTGTTTGCTTTTAAATGATTTTACATAATCTTTGTATGCATATCATCTAATTGTATATTTATGTTAGAATGACAAATGTTAAATCGCTAGCAAACCCAATAAATAAAATAAAAAATCTGACTAATTAAAATTTTTTAGTATGATAAATATTATTATTTATTTATTTTATTTAATACTTTATTGCACACACAATGAAAGGACATACAAATAAAGAGAACAATTACAACAGAGAAAGGAAAATAAGAGCGTGCAAAGGCAGTCTTATTGCTAAAGCAATCTCTAACAGACATTTCGCATCGCTTCGCATCCGGACGGCTATAAGATTGTCGTCGATCCCCCTCTGGGCTCGTCGGACCACTGTCTCGTCCGGAGTACAGTGCCAGTTACACGGTACTCACGACCTCGTTTCGCGGGCTATCGACGCGTGTGGCACTACAAGTCAGCAGATTGGGATGGGATGCGGTCCTTCTTTGCATCTTACCCATGGGGGCGGGTTTGTTTCTCGATGGATGATCCGAGCGTTGTTGCTAACTCTGTCGCCGATGTGGTGCTTCAGGGTATGGAACTTTTCATTCCATATTCTGCAGTGCCTATTGGTGGCAAGTCCCAGCCCTGGTTTGGTCGCTCCTGTAAGACGGCTTCACGCCGAAAATGGGAACGCTACCAAGACTGGGCTAACGCATCGGCGTCTCGTGATGCAAACACCAGCACATTCAGAAAGGAATATAACTCTGCCTCTAGGTTTTTCAAAAACATGATAGCTGAGGCGAAGTCAAAGTACATTGGCAGAATTGGCGAGACACTGGTGCGCTTCCCATCAGGAACACGTGCGTTCTGGTCTCTCGCTAAGGCTGTCCTAGGGAATTTCTGTCAGCCTTCTTTTCCATCTTTGCACAGGGACAGTGAGTCATTGGCCCATACCGCGAAGGACAAGGCCGATCTTTTAGGGTCTCTCTTCGCGTCGAACTCGACTCTGGATGACCGAGGAAAGTCACCACCATCAATCCCGCGGTGTGATACGACGATGCCGGAGGTTAAATTTCGGCAAAGTGCAGTTCGGAAAGCACTTCTTTCCTTGGACATTCACAAGTCGAGTGGACCCGATGGCATCCCTCCAATCGTGCTACGGACATGTGCTCCCGAGTTGGCACCGGTCTTAACGTGTCTTTTCCGGCAATTTTACGCATTAGGCGTCGTCCCGAACTCCTGGAAGACTGCTTTGGTGCATCCGATCCCTAAAAAAGGCAACCGCTCAGATCCGTCCAATTATAGGCCTATAGCCATCACCTCCTTGCTCTCCAAGATAATGGAGTCCCTTATAAACTGCCAGCTCCTGCGGTATCTAGAGGAGAACCAGCTGATTAGCGACCGCCAGTACGGTTTCCGTCGGGGTCGGTCGGCCGGTGATCTTCTAGTTTACCTTACTCATAGATGGGCTGAAGCAGTTGAGAGCAAGGGTGAGGCATTAGCAGCCAGCTTGGACATAGCGAAGGCCTTCGATCGCACAAAGCGCTTCCTTTCGAAGCTTCCTTCCTAAGGGCTTCCCGGGAAATTATGCAATTGGATTACCAGTTTTTTGGCAGATCGGAGCATCAAGGTCGTTGTCGACGGTGCATGCTCCGACTTAAAGTTCATCAATGCTGGTGTTCCACAAGGCTGCGTTCTATCACCCACTTTGTTTCTTCTGCATATCAATGACTTGTTGCAAATTGGGAACATTCATTGCTATGCAGACGACAGTACCGTTGACACCTTATACACCGGCCGCACTAATATTTCTCGGGAAAACGTCGAAGAAAACCGGAACAAACTTGTTTCTGAAATCGAGTCTTCGTTAAACGAAGTCTCGAACTGGGGCCGGCTAAATTTAGTCCATTTCAACCCCAAAAAGACGCAAGTTTGCGCGTTAACCGCTAAAAAAACACCATTTGTCGTATCTCCACGATTTGAGAACATCCCGATAGCCGCTACAGGTAGTATCGGAAAACTTGGCGTTGATATTTCGAGCCTCGTTTAGTTTCGCGGTCAATTGGAAGGCAAAGCCAAATTGGCTTCAAAGAAGCTCGGTGTGCTCAGCAAGGCGAGACAGTATTTCACGTCGGCCCATCGCCTAAAACTTTACAAGGCGCAAATTCGGCCTCACATGAAGTACTGCTCTCACCTCTGGGCGGGTGCTCCCCAGTACCAGCTTCTTCCATTTGACCGCATCCAACGTAGAGCGGCTCAAGTTATCGACGATCAAGCCCTTTCCGACCTCCTTGATCCTTTGGCTTTGCGTAGAGATGTCGTATCACTCTGCATCTTCTATCGAATTTTTCACGGGGAATGTTCCGAGGAATTGTTCGGATTAATCCCGGCTGCTGAATTTCACCTTCGGACATCTCGTCAAAATTCTAAGTTTCACCCGCACCATCTTGATGTCCGAAAATCCACAACAGCGCGATTTCTTAGACATTTTCTGCCTCGCACAACCACTTTGTGGAACCAGCTTTCGCCGGCGGTTTTTCCGAACCGATACGACATGGGAACCTTCAAGAAAAGAGCCTACTCCTTGTCCTTTAAAAAAGACAACCTTTGGTGAAAGGATTAGCAAAAGCAGAAACAGCAAAAAATAAAAATAATATATATATATATATATATATATGTATAAACGTACATACATTAGTTATTCTAAGGAAAGATATAAATAGAATCAGAGCGACGAATTTCCGGTGGAAGCATATTCTATAGCTTCACAGCTTTAACAGTAAAAGATTCACTGTAAAAGCGAGTATGAGCTGTTGGCATCTTTAAGTGATTCTCACTTCTTGACCGCAGATCAAGACAACAATCAGTGTCAGTGCCTAAAAAAGAGAAACGAGTTTTAGGTAATTAGGGGAGTAAGGATTATAAAGGATAGAATAGAGAAGGGAGAGTATATGCAATTTGCGGCGATGTCTAATTGTAAGCCACTTCAGTTGGTTACGGTATTCGCTGACATGATCGAATTTACGTAGTGCAAAAATAAATTTGATGCAGACGTTTTGTAGTCGTTCAAGTTTGTTTAGCTGTTCTTCTGTTAGGTCTGTATAACTACAATCAGCGTAGTCCAGTATTGGGAGCAGTAGTGATTGAGCCAGACAATTTTTTGTTTTAACCGGTAATAGGTGCTTCAAACGTTTAAAAGAGCTAATAGTGGCAAAAATAGTGGCTTTCTTCTCACTTCTGCAACTTGCACGGACCAGGAGAGGTTACTATCTATAAGGAGACCAGTTTTTTACATGGGAACAGAGGGTTAAGGAAACATTGTCATAAAGAATAGCAGGTAATTTACTACAATCAGGTTTGGAGTGTTGAAAGGTGATATCGATTATAATGGCTTGGGACTTGGCAGGATTAACATGGACTCCATACCCCTTGCACCAATTGGAGATATTAAGCAGGTCCTGATTGTGTCTTGCGATGGCATCATCAATATCATGTGCTGTACAAGTAACATAGACCTGCAGATCGTCGGCATACAGATGGAAAGAGGATGAAAGTATTTTTGGGATGGTATTAATGAAAATAGAAAACAGGAGAGGTGAAAGGACACTACCTTGCGGTACACCAGTTGTGAAAGGGAGATAGGAAGAAGAGTGGCTGTTAATGTGTACACTTTGCCGACGACCAAACAAGTAACTACGAAACCAGTTAGATACGTCCGTAGCAACATTGATGGACTGGAGGACAGCCAACAGGGGCTCGAAATCAACCGCATTGAATGCATTGCTAAAGTCCAGCAATGTAAGGATGCTCAGCTGCTTGTTGTCCATATTGGAACGTAAGTCATCACATACTTTTACCAGAGCGGTAACTGTGCTGTGGCCCATTCGAAAGCCAGATTGATATTCGGAGAGGATGTTGTAATTTAAAACGTAGTCGTTTAGCTGGCGGTGCACAATACGTTCCAATACTTTCGACAAGAAGGGAAGGATCGATATAGGACGATAATGGGAAAAGGATACTGGATTTTTATTTTCAGGAGTTGGAAGGATTTGAGCAATACGCTATGCTCTTGGGAACTGACCGGAAGAGAGGAAGGAGTTAAAAATGTGAGAAATGACACGTAAGATTTGATCGAGAATTAGGAGAAGCATTCTGCGGTTGATTCCGTCACTACCCTTTGCGTAAGACCTGATAGCCAGAATATGAGCCCCAATATCAATTAGCACCATGGGAGAAAACTGGAAAGGAGGGTCGTTAGGAATAGATAGGGAGCGAAAAATACAAAGCGTTTTTATTTTTTCCTTGATATCCATTTTTTCAAAATCAAAATCAAAATAAACTTTATTCAAGTAGGCTTTTATAAACACTTTTGAATCGTCATTTTACAATTAAGTGAAGCTACCACCGGTTCGGAAAGTAGATTCTACCGAGAAGAACCGGCAAGAAACTCAGTAGTTACTCTTTTTTAACATTTAAAAAATACAACGTCATGTTAATTAAATACAATTATTTCAATTAATGTATCCTGCTTGGAAGTCAACAGGTATTAACTCCACGCTTTTTTATCATCTACAAAATCTTGTATCGAATAATATGCTTTTTCTACCAATGTATTTTTTACAAACGATTTGAATTTTACTAAACGGCAAAGTTAAAAATTTCTGCGGAATTTTATTATAGAAACGGATACCTTGCCCCAAGAAGGATTTATTGACTTTGCGGAGTCGGAAACTTGGCGTTATAAGCTTATCCTTACTCCTAGTGCACATACAATGATTATCACTGATTTTATCAAAGTGATCAATGTTACTGTGAATATACATAATATTGTTGTAAATATATTGCGATATATACGCAACAGTGAGTATTCCCACTTTGTTAAAAACATTCCGAAGAGAGTCTCTAGCTCCAAGATTATATATAAACCGGATGGCTCTCTTTTGTATTGGGATAGTAGTAGCAAAAAATCCGTTCAGAGCATTGAGATCAAGGTTTGGATTGATAGGGCAAGGTTGACGTCCGATACCGAGCGACTGTTGAAATTTCCATGTCTGAGAAGAATTACTGTTCTTAATTGTATTGTGGATATAAAGTCGTTGCGCATCTCGGCCAACCCTGCTGCAACGGTTACGCAAGCGCTTGTATTTAGTTAAATGTTCAGTACTGAGGTTATGTTTGTATTTAAATTTGGCTCTATTACGCTGAGTCATTAACGTTCTAATTTCATTGGTTAACCAAGGAGCAGGAAGATTTTTCAATTTGATGGGACGTAAAGGAGCGTATTTATCAAAAAGTTGAGTTAGGAGCGACTTAAATATGTCTAACTTGTCGTCAGTCGTTTCAGCTCTAAATACAGGATCCCAGTCAATTTGGCAAAGCTTCCTCATAAACGCATCATTGTTAAAAACCTTAAAACTGCGACTCATTACCACAGTAGGCCTAATCTTAGGAGGTCGAATTTTATATGATAAATATATTAGATCATGGTAAGAAAAGACCTCTGCGGGAAATTGTCCATGACATTTTACATGCTCCAAGGATGCAACAATGCTAAGTTCCAACTGAGATGGTGAACAGCCGGGAAAATAATGAGTTGCTCTCGAAGGGAGAACGAACAAACGAAGAAAAAAGAACCAAAAATATAACTACCACAACAGGCAGAAAAACAAGTTCCACCTTTGTATACAGAAGCCAAAAAAAAAAGTGACAAAATAAAAGTTTAAAAACACTTACATGAAGATTAAAAATAAAAACGATTTAATATACAAGACGTAAACAAGTGATATCTATCTAATAATTAAGTGCATTTAATTTTATTGATAGCGTGAAACTGACTTAATACACAGTTATAGTCTATGGTCAGCAGATGTTGTCTGTGACATTAGTCGACTTTGACAATGTTAGCTGACATATTGTCACATAAGCACAAATCACAATTGTTTACTAAAGGATCTATCGTACTGGCTTGCGTTAGTGTTGGTTAACACACGTGTTAAGGGATTTTGAGTGTTTACGTTTAGTGCTGTAATGTATTTTACTGTTAATAGTACTATTAGTTGATATTTGGGTTAGTGGTGTTACTAACATTTATACATATTGTGAGTATTTGCTGTATTTTAATATTCTTTAGTTTTTAAGTTTTATGGAGGTTGATACTCCTCCCGAACCCCCTGATCCAGGTGGCTCAGTAGATTTAGTTCCCGACAATTGTTCTTCTCCTTCTATACCTTTTTCTCGTAAACGACAAAGTGGTAATGATTCGATTAATTCCGACTCCAACATAAAGGAAACGGTAATTACAACTCAACTAACAACCGCAACTCCCTCCATTCAAACGATTTCCACCTATCCTTTCTACTCGGAAGGCCCTAAGAGTTATTTAGACAGTGACAAAGGCCCTTTCATTGTTTATGTGTCCCGGGAAGTCTCTGATCCTGCTTTAGGAACTACTATAATATATGGGTTTGATGAAGGGTATTCCCGTGGACTGGACAATGGATGAATTAGCAACGTCTCTCGAACTTCCCTCTGGATGTGGTGAAATTTTAAAAATCAGACGCCTTAACAGGAAAACTTTTACCCATGGTGTTATCACATGGGTCCCAACCCAATCTGTGGTTATCACATTTAGGGGGAAAATGCTTCCCAATAAAGTGTTTTTCTATCATACTTCCCTACCTGTAGAAATGTATAAACTTCTCACGATCCAATGCCTGAACTGCTGCCGTTATGGACACATAAAAACTCAATGCCGATCACAACCTAGATGTTTTAAGTGCTACAAATCCCACACAGGTGAGTCTTGTGATGTAAGTAAGGATAACGCCACTTGCTTACATTGCTCAGGTGTTCATTTTACTACGGATAAGGACTGTCCTGAATTTTCACGCCAACAATCCATAAAAATTGTTATGTCCCAAGACAACGTGTCATATATAGAAGCATCCTCACGGTTCCCTCCTGATCGTAGATCCTATGCAGAGATTACAAAAGAGATGTTCACCCCTCCTATATATTCTCCAACCATCCCAAACAAACTTATCCCTTCACCTATCAGATCCTATCGTAAGACTGTTATAAGTACTCCTCGCCCAAGATCACCGCTTGGAAAAGGATACGATAAACAGGCTCACCAATCCGTTGTTAGCAATTGTCCCTCTACTACCAATGGTTGTGCTCTCAACCAAAATACTTCTCTCCCCGTAAATAGCAATCCCAACTTCTTGGTAATGTTAACGAAGATACTTCTAAGCGTTATTTCAACCTGTAATGATATCCCTTGACCGTCCAACGTTGCTCAAGACTTATTCTAACTATTCTCAATAAAAATGGCCCCAATCAGCTTCCTTCAATGGAACTGCAAGAGCGTCCGGCCTAAAAAACATGAACTCCTCTCTCTAATTAATCTCCACAAACCTGTCATTATTGCCATCTCTGAAACTTGGTTGATCCCTGGATCCCGATTCCGGGTACCGGGCTTCTCCTGTTTGAGAGATGCCAGGAGTGATGGTTATGCCAGGAGTGCCATTTTTATTCGGCACTCCCTTCCCTTTTCCCAAATCCCTCTATCCCTGTCCAGCCAGCATATTAATGCTGTTGCTGTCAGAGGCCTCAACAACTCTTTTCTCTCCCTGTATATCGCTCATCCTAATCCCGCTTTAATTCCCGATTTATCCGCAATCTTCTCTAGTCTTCCTCATCCTATCCTTGTCATGGGGGATTTTAATGCCCACCATACCTCCTGGGGTTCACATTTTTGTGATTCGTTTGCTCTCTTGTTGATGGACATGTTTGATGATGCAAACCTCTGCATCCTCAATAATGGCTCACCAACACGTAGAGTATACCCCAACCAAAACCCAAAATCCGTTGTTGACCTATCCCTAACCTCTCCTGCCCTTTGTTCGTTGTGTTCGTTTCACTCGGGAAACGAACCAAGCAGTCAAGTGCAAGTCAGTGAAACGTTTTCGTAACGGACTGTAAGACTAAAGTGCAGTATTTAATAGATACAGGTTCTGACCTTTGTGTGTATCCACATAAGTATGTTCGAGATAGGAAGTGTATAAGGACAGACTATCAGCTGTTCGCAGCCAATGGGTCCACAATAAATACTTTCGGCTGGGCGAACCTTTCCTTAGACTTTGGACTCAGGCGTGATTTTACGTGGCGTTTTGTCATAGCTGACGTCACTAAACCTATTATAGGCATAGACTTTTTATCGCATTATAATTTGCTTGTGGACGCTAGACACCATCGCTTAATAGACAATATTACCTCACTAAGTGCTCTTGCTAAACCTGCATCACATGTTGTGTGCCAAATTAAATCTTTTACAGGTACTTCGCGATACCATGACCTATTTTCGCAGTTTCCGGATCTCACTAGACCCGCTGGAGACCTGTCTCCGCGTGAGCTCAAGCACAACACACTCCACTACATACGCACGACTTCCGGACCTCCTGTATACGCAATGCTTCTCAAAAATTCCAACGCTTTATAGACGAGATACTCAAAGGTTTGGACTTCTGTTTTCCATGTACTGATGACATCCTTGTGGCCTCTCAGGACGAGACGCAGCACCGAGAATACCTGAAGCAAATCTTTCGGCGTTTACAGGACCACGGTGTCATGATCAACGCTTCGAAATCCGTACTAGGGGAGCCACAGGTGGAGTTTCTGGGGTACGTCGTCTCTACAGAAGGTACAAGGCCGCATCCTCAAAAGGTGGAAACTATACAAAAATTCTCGCAACCCAAGACCATCAGGGAACTACGAAGATTTCTGGGTATGACAAATTTTTACCGTCGTTTTGTTCCTAGCGCAGCAAGGATACAAGCCCCATTGCACGAGCTACTGTCTGGTCCAACTATCAAAGCCAGTACACCTATTGTTTGGTCAACCGAGCTTCAGAAGGCATTCGAAGCGTGTAAGGCAAGTATCGCTCAAGCTACACTTTTAGCACACCCGCATCCAACAGCTGAACTAACTCTGTGGACAGATGCTTCAGACAACTCGATCGGCGCTGTACTACAGCAGAAAATAGACTCCGTGTGGCAACCGCTTGCTTTCTTCTCCAAAAAGCTCAGTAGATCACAACGAAAATATAGTCCATTCGACAGAGAACTACTAGCTATCTACGAAGGTGTTAAACATTTCCGTCATATGGTAGAAGGGAAAGACTTCTCCATATATACCGATCACAAACCAATAGTATCGGCGTTCAGAAAGGCCTCAGAGAATTGCTCACCACGCCAATTTCGGTATTTTGATTTTGTGTCGCAATTCACAACTAATATTAAATATGTCGCAGGTAAAGACAACGTGGTAGCCGATGCTCTCTCACGCACGTATGCAATTACCACCGCCATCGACTTGGACGCATTAGCTTTATCGCAAGCGAATGACGACGAGCTCCAAGGAATTTTAAGAAGCAATACTTCTGGTCTGGACCTCCAGAGATTAGACATTTCTGGTTCCGGTAAGACGATTTACTGCGATATGTCCTGCTTATCACCACGTCCTTATCTGACTCCAGAGTTCCGCCGACAAGCGTTCGACTGCTTTCACGGATTGAGTCACCCGGGTGTTAAAGCAACAATCAGACTGGTCACGCAAAACTACGTATGGCCTAATATTAAAAAGAACTGTACCGAGTGGACTCGTAGCTGTCTGTCATGTCAACGCTCGAAAGTTTCCAGACACACTCGATCTCCTCCATTTTGTTCCTCCGCCGAACAGATTCAGCCATGTACACATTGATCTTATCGGACCTCTGCCAGCCTCACAAGAATATAAGTATTGTCTTACAGCCGTGGACAGATTCACTCGTTGGCCAGAGGTAATACCACTCTCCGACATCAAAGCTGACACAGTGGCAAATGCTCTTGTTGCTGGTTAGATTTCACGTTTTGGCTGTCCCGAGAAGATAACAACGGATCGAGGAAAACAATTTCAGGCATTTTTATTTAAGGAGCTTTCGAAGCTGATAGGTGTCAATCATATACAGACCACAGCATACCATCCCGCTGCGAATGGAATGGTCGAACAGTTCCACCGGCAACTCAAGGCGGCGATAATGTGCCACAATGACGAAAACTGGGTTGAAGTACTTCCGCTAGTTCTTTTAGGAATTCGTTCAGCATGGAAAGAGGACATAAGCACGTCATCAGCTGAACTAGTGTATGGAGAGACCTTACGATTACCTGGCGCATTTTTCAACAACTCTCCCACTGAATTGTGGATTGCACAGATTTTCTCGCACGACTACGAGCGAACATCCAAAAACTTAAACCTACACCAGTAGTTCACCATGGCAAAACTCCTGATTGAACATCAGCAAGGACTTGCGATCAGCACTACAAGTTTTTATACGGCAAGATTTTGTTCGCAAGCCTTTATCATATACCGTCATCAAACGAGGAGACGAATTCTTCAAGATCGACATTCGGGGGAAACCTACCACCGTTTCGATAGACAGATTAAAACCAGCGTACATACTGAGTGACCAAGCGCCGCGCACGGAAGTTGGGATGAAACAGACAGAGGATACAGTTAGAAGTAATGAACATCGCCGTACTCGATCAGGTTGAAGAGTACGTTTTCCCGACGTTTTTCGACCTTAACGGTCTCCGGTTTAATTTATCGCTGCTTAACTTTTCCTATGATAGTTAAATTCAACTATAACTTTGGCAAAGATCACTGAACATCTCTTGAAGAATCGCCTGGAATGGTTAATGGAAAGCAGAAACATACTTGCTCCCTCTCAATTTGGCTTTCGGAAGGGGTCGAGCACTATTGATAGTCTAAGCATACTTACAACAGACATTCGGATTGCCTTTGCTAAAGGAGAGTACCTTGTGGGAATATTTCTAGACATATCTTCTGCATATGACAATGTCCTTCTTCCGTTGCTCAGGCAGAAAATGCAACAGCTGAGTATTCCACCGAGAATAGTTCATTTCATATGTAATCTGTTAACTTGCAGATCAATAACGGTAAGACACCATCATCTCTCACTTCACCCCAGATTCGTCTGGAAAGGTCTTCTTCAAGGCTCAGTACTCAGTCCTCTGCTTTATAGCATAAAATACACTCATGACCTCGATTTGTCTGTTAACAACTTTTGTAACATCCTCCAGTATGCTGATGACATAGTTTTATATCATAGATCTAGTTCCGTTGAAAATTTAACATTTCGATTAAACTCTGCTTTGCATTACCTATCCCAATAGCTCTGTGACCATGGCTTGTCGCTGTCAATAGCCAAAAGTCAAGCAGTGATTTTTATGAAAAAAAGACCTATTCCTGCCTTTGATCTGTTTTATGAGGGTCAATGCATTAACTTTGTAGACAAAACAAAATTTCTTGGTATAATTCTCGATTACAAACTGAACGGAATTTCACACTCCGATTACATAGCCAAGAAATGTGAAAAATCAATTAATGCCCTTAGAGCAGTGTCTGGAGTCTGGTGGGGAGCTCACCCTTATACATTAAAATTGATCTATAACGCAATAGTTCGTAGTCATTTGGACTATGGACTGTTCGTTCTAGATCCTTTTAATAAATCAGCTTCAGAAAAATTAAATAAAATACAATATAAATGTCTCCGTATTATATTGGATGCGATGAAATCCACCCCTACCAATGCTCTGCAGGTTGAGTGTGTTGACCCTCCTTTACAGATAAGGAAGCAATATCATTGTGACCGCTTTATCATCAGATTGTTACAGCTACCCTGCTATCCTCTACTGATCAGATTAAACAAACTATCCCACCTTTGTAACCCAGATAATCCGGCATCCCCATTACTATTAAACAGTTTCCTCAAGTATACCAAACTCCCCCATCCACTTACCACTTATCCCTCTAATCCTCTTTTTTCCACCTCCTTTAAAGCGCTTATTTATAATCCTACGGTAATTACAAATCTTGGACTCGTAAAAGGTTCCCCTGATACTAATATCCAATTTTAAACAATTTTTCATCAAAATTGGCCAAATCATCTCCCTAAATATACTGATGCCTCTAAGCTCTCGCCGACCGGCTGCGTTGGTGCAGCTTGTTGGATTCCTAAATTTCAAATAGCCCTATTATTTAAATGTCCCCCCGAAACCTCTGTATTCTCAGGTGAGGCCATCGCTTTACTGGAAGCCGTAATGTATGCCCAGTCACACAATATTCAGCAAACAATTATTTTATGTGACTCACTAAGGTGTCTGTTAGCCATTAAAGAGAATCCTTTTCGTAGCAGATCAAGACTTTCAATCGCTTTTAAGATCAGAGAGGCCCTGTTGTCCTGTCATCAACAAGGGCTACAAGTCCTGCTGGTCTAGATTCCTAGCCATTCAGCTATATCTGGTAATGATATGGCAGACTCATATGCTAAGATTGCTATCCAATCTGGTACATCTGAGCATTTTGCCAACACATCTCAGGATTTGCTTTCTCTTGCTAAAGCTGAAATGAATAAATCCTGGAATTCTTTTTGGGTTTCATCAAAATTGGTCAAGGGTAAATATTATTCGGCGTTACAACCTGAAATTCCGAGGCGACCTTGGTTTTCATCTCACAGGTACGCTGACCGTTGGGTCACTTCCACCATCTGTTGGTTACGCCTCGGCCATTCATGCACACCTACTCATCTAGCAAAAATCAGAGTCCGTGATCACTAGACGTGTAGACGTGTGTAGACGAAGGCTCTGCAACCCATATCCTGTTCCTTTGCCCTAAACTTCTTCGTCCCATTTATGACATCCTCCCTCCTAAAGTCCCTCGTCCTATAAATGTTAGATGTTTGTTGACGTTTGTGTTTAGTCCATTTTGTTCAATCTTATGTAAATATATCAAATTTAATAAAATTAAGTTGTGAATAGTCCAATTTTTCATATTTTATTACATATATAGTTCAGAATACTCACAACTATTTTTTAATTATCCTTTTATTAACTCTTAATGTTTGTGTTGTTCTAGGTTAAGGATTAACAAGGAAATTAATACTACTATTCTTGACTTTAAAATTAAATTGAGTTTAGTGTCTCAACCGTACCGATCAATCTCATTCGTGTCTTCTCCATACTACGTGACATTGGCGAAATAATTTGTGCCCTGCCGGCACAACTAAAAGCCATTAAACTAAGAATTGAATTGAATTGTTTATTAAAGACAAAAAAAATAAAAAAATAAGGTGAAGTTAGTAAAATTATGCTATTAATAAAAAGCAAGAAGTGGGTATTTAATACAAAAAACTACAACGTAAAAGTAAAAAGGCAAAACGACTTATACGTAACATGCATTAAGGCTATAAAAGGAAAATGATTATTAAGAGAAGCTAGAAACACAACTATTACTTAACCAGCACACACAATTACTTTTTAACTACTCTTTTGGGTCTAATATAAGAAGATTTACCTTCCTTATGCACGGGTATATTAGCAGAGGTTGTTGCACTAGCACCAGTAACGTTGTTTGTTGAAGGAATTTGACCGGATGAAGAGGGCAAGGAATTTAACTCGGTTAAAGTAGTAATCCTATTATGAGCACCATCAGAGCCCATAACAATCACATACCCATTCCTTGTCCAGCATTTATCGACACCAAATCGCTGTCGTGCAGCTGTAAAGACGCCATGCCAATCCTTGGTGAAGAATTCTGACAAAGTTATGCCGGAGTTCTTAAGACCGGATTTTGCATACCAGATCGTGTTTCAGAGTCCAAGATCGCGAAACTTTATAAGAATAGCCCGTGGCTTGTTAGTTTTAGCCCGCCCTAGACGGTGACAACGGCTAATGCTTTCTGTCTTTAAGTCGGGGATCTTAAGACGTTCCGAGAGAGCTTCAACAACAACTGAGGCAACCTTTTCATTCTTGCTCTCTTAGATGCCATGAACCAAGAGGACTTTTCTTCGAGTCCTCATCTCCAATTCTTCTTGTTTACAAGCCAAAAGTCCGAGTTGAACTTGAAGACCTTCCAGAGCACTGATTACGAAGGTTCGGAATACATTGAATTGAGCTGCGATGTTGAATGTGCGACTTGAAGCTGGGTTAGCAGAAGACTGGAGACTCCTTTGAAAATCAGCCATTTTTATGTCAAAATGTTCTCTTAGTTCATATATAGTGACTTTAAGTGCGTCCATTATAAATAGTAAATAAAAATTTGCTCAATGTGTGTGGATTTTCTTATAAGGAATTAAAGCTGGTAGGTTGAAGGACTTTTAAATCAATTCCATATATATTATATAGTCATAAATATATTTAAAATTAATAAAAATTGCAAGAGCATAAAATAATGCGTGTTTACTATTTAAGTACCTACCCGCGAAAAAAGTAAATTATTAATTTCTTTTGTCATAAAATAATTTTAAATTGCATTGTGTATACAATTATTAAAATTAAAGAGGGATGTACTGTGCCTACTATATACTATGTCACATTATTTTATTATTCAGTGTTGTAATAGATACTCAATTAAACAGACTTGATTCCTGCTGCGTCTAGTTATTTCACACTTACCAAATAAGGTACTATACCGTAAATACAGGCTAATTGGCGGATTAAACTTCTTTCAGGAGGAAATCCTGCGTCTCCGAGCTTCAATATATGGGAAACTAGTCTTTTTTCATTTTCAAAGCCAAGGGTAGAAGTGTTAAAATACAATTAGATAAGTATGTAAATAGATAATTATATTTATAAGATAAATATACAATTTTAAATCCTTGACATACATTGGGTTACCAGCAGCTGGTTTCTTTTTTCATACCGTCTTCTTGAGGTTCGAGAGGATATGCCATAAATCTGGGCTATATCGTTGATAAGGATCATATGTATAATAAAAATAATAATTTAATTTATATTAACACCGACAAAATTAAAAATACTCAAATTAATAGTTTAAACTAAATAAAACGACAACATCTGCGCCCTCTTACTTAAATATTATACATCAAAATATACAGGGCATAGGTGGCAAAGATCATGAAATAGAATTATTTTCGTTGTGTTATAAAATACATGTATTTTGTTTCACAGAACATTGGGTTAAAAAATTTGACATATTTAATATTTCAAACTTTAAACTGTCAAGTGCGTTCGTAAGAGGGAGTGCTATTCGTGGATTGGCTCATTAATATTAGTACGGAATGATATCGTTTGTAAATCTCGAAAAGATATTGTGGCCCTCTCTATCGAACGTACTATCGAACTATCCTGCGTGGAATTTCCACAGTACATTATAGTCTGCGTGTACCGGCCCCCATCGGGAGATTATTATTTGTTTGAAACCACTATGGAGGACATTCTTAAAAAGCTATGTAAAACTAATAAATATATAATTGTATGTGGGGACTTTAACGTCGACTTACTTAAAGAAACTACGTTAAGTGTTCGGTTAGTCGCCTTGTTTATGTCATTTAATTTAACTCATAGAGTTAATGAACCGACGCGAATAACCGACGGTACTTCTACTTGTATTGATAATGTGTTCTGTGACTGTGAAATATATGAAGTATCAATTATAAATAATTTAACTTCTGACCATTGTGGTCAGAAGTTTTCATTAAAACAAAGAAATAAATCATTTAAAAAAAATAACATACAGGCCAATAACGGCTAACAAATTACATTGTTTTAAAGATATAGTGGCGTATAAATTGTCTAATCTAGATCTTACGACACAGGATCCAAATAAGCTTTATAATTCATTTTTTGAAGTAATACTAAAAGAATTTAACAATATATTTAAAATGAAATCATGTTATAGTAACACAAAATTAAAGTTTAGTGACTGGGCTACTGTTGGTATTTATATAAATAAAATTTTAACAAAAAGAAAAACCGACTTCAAACAAAACACTATTTTAAAACAAATGAATATGCACGAAAAAGTAATAAAAATAATTGCGTATTCAACATATTTTTTAGAGTCTTCCTAAGTTAAATGAAATGAAAAATATTAGACTACTTAAAAGTCGATTAACGATTATATCATGTAGTTATAGTTATTGGTATATTTGGAGCCGGTGTCAGCCACGGTGCCCTTGCCCCAACAATCAAAAGAAAGAAGCGATACGAGCCCCTTGATTGATCCAGTATATTATTGTGTAAAAGGTAATTTGTAAAAAACATATTTGTCAAAGTATTCTCGTATTGTTTTTTGATAGATATACTGTAGGGTTTTATTGGCTGACACCGACTCCAAATATAACAATAATTATAACTACATGATATAATCGTTAATCGACTTTTAAGTAGTCTAATATTTTTCATTTCATTTAACTTAGGAAGACTCTAAAAAATATGTTGAATACGCAATTATTTTTATTACTTTTTCGTGCATATTCATTTGTTTTAAAATAGTGTTTTGTTTGAAGTCGGTTTTTCTTTTTGTTAAAATTTTATTTATTTTTTGATTTTAAGTGAAGCTGATGTTGACTAACTATTTTTTTTTAATATGGATACATTAAACGTTCCGTTTATATGAGTCAGAAACTACTTCGAGGACAATTTCAAAGGAAACTTGCGAATAAAGCAAAAATAGACTTTCGAAAATGCGGATTTAATACGTCACGCGGCGTAAACTACAAGGATCCCTCGAAAGAGCTGTAATCGAACTCAGCAAAAAAACTTTGAAAAAGACCAACTACATTTCGTACATCATATGACATCACATCACATACACAAAATTTGATTAAAGATAGTAAGAAATTCTGCCCCATATCGCACCCTAACTGCGAGCCGTATAGGAGTTCCATCACTACATAGTATAAAACAAAGTCGCTTTCTCTGTCCCTATATCTTTAAATCTACGCAACGGATTTTGATGCGGTTTTTTTTAAAAGATAGTGTGATTCAAGGGGAAGGTTTGTGTATATAAAACATGAACAATATAGTAAAGAAACACTGATAATTTTAGAAGTTTGCGATGTGATGTCGTATATAAACAAATTCTGTAGTATATTTAGTATCAGTATTGCACCCGTGCGAAGCCGGGGTGGGTAGCTAGTTAATTATAATATTCGACTATGATAATTACATAAACATAACCACATTACGGAAGGTGACTCAAATATCCAAATAACCTATAAATAAAAGATTCGACCGAGTATCGCTAACGTGCTCCTCAGAATTGTTCCGTTCCCTTCCGTTCCGTTACTTTGTCATGGATCCTGTGCTCAAAACCTTACCAAACTTTCACCAAATTACCCTTGAAGTATATATTTTATAATAAAAAAAGAATTATCAAAATTAGTTAACGTAATTTTCAGTTATTCACCTATTTGTCGCGCATATACATAATGCAAATTTAAGACTTATGTCGTTTTCACATGGATACCATCATCGGAAAAAAAAATAAAAAAAATGGGACCCCACGGGAAGCACTACCTTTCAAACAAAAAAAAAATTATCAAAATCGGTCCACTCAGTGAAAAGTTATGAGGTAACAAACATAAAAAAAAAAAAAAAAAAAAAAAAAAAAAAAAAAAAAAAATACAGACGAATTGATAACCTCCTCCTTTTGGAAGTCGGTTGAAAAGTAGAAATAAATTATACGACTTATATGATATGAGGCGGTGGAATCGAAGCGTAGCCTTTTTAGAATACGTCATTAAATATTCCAAAATTTTTAAAACAGTATGCATTTCTGCTAAGTCCTTATATTTAATGAAAAAAATCCTGAATTCTGATAATAGAATTAAAGCCACATGGGATGTTATTAGTAGTGTTAGTGGAAAACCCAAAAAGGAAATGATACCAATAGAATTGAACACAGGTAGTAGATACACGAGTTCTGAATTAGAGGTTGCTAATTTATTTGAATCATTTTTTGATAAAGTACCCCATAAAATAACATTTCATTTAAAATCATCTACATCAAATGTAGCTAGGTTATTAAATAATAGTGTTTCTAAATGCGTTATTGATTTTTCATTTGAAACGGTTTCTGCAATAGATGTCATAAAAGTATTTAAAACTGTAAATATTAAAAAAACTAACGACATATGGGGCATTTCGGTAAAAATTTTTAATAACATCATATACGATATTGCTCCGTATATAGCAGTAATTTTTAACAAGAGTTTGGACACGGGTTCATTTCCTAACTTGTTAAAATGTAGTAAAGTTTTACTACTTTTTAAAACTGGAAACAGAAGCGATCCCGGTAATTACAGGCCTATTTCAATACTCCCATCCTTAAGTAAAATTTTCGAAACAAAAATTTTAAATCAACTTCTCGTCCATTTCGGTACAAATGCTATTTTTCATGGTAAGCAATTCGGTTTTAGAAGAGGTCACTCGACAAATGATGCGGGAATTACGCTTCTCAAACATATTTACGATGCTTGGGAGAAATCACAGAACGCTATTGGAGTATTCTGTAATTTATCTAAAGCATTCGATTGTGTAGAACACGAAACGCTTCTTTATAAGCTCAAATATTACGGTGTTAAAGGTAAAGCTCTTGATCTCATCGCTTCATATTTAAGTCAAAGAATCCAGCAAGTTTTCATTAATAAAGTCTTCTGGATCTACGTTAAAAATGGGAGTTCCACAAAGTTCAATTTTGGGTCCCTTTCTATTCCTAGTATATATAAATGATCTTCCTTTCTATGTTAAGGGTATTTGTGATATAGTGTTGTTTGCTGACGATACTTCGCTGATTTTTAAGTTGACAGGAAAAAAAAATGACTATGACGATGTGAACGGTGCATTATCACAGATACACAATTGGTTTACAGTAAATAATTTAGTTTTGAATGCTCAAAAAACAAAATGTGTAGTTTTTACCCTACCTAATGTTAGCAAGCAAAATTATAATATATCTTTAAATGGTGACCGTCTTGAAGTAGCTGATACTACGGTGTTTTTAGGAATAGAATTGGATTCCAGACTTCAGTGGACTTCTCATTTATCATCCCTAACAGGAAGACTCAGCTCCGCAACATATGCGGTTAGAAAAGTTAGACAACTAACTGATATTGATACCGCTCGTTTAGTTTATTTTGGTTATTTTCACAGTATTATGTCATATGGCATATTACTTTGGGGTAACGCTGCAGATATTGAATCTGTATTTATTTTACAAAAGAGAGCAATTCGGTTTATTTATAATCTTGGAGCTAGAGACTCTCTTCGGGATGTTTTTAACAGAGTAGAAATACTCACTGTTGCGTCGCAATATATTTACAACAATATCATGTATATTCACAGTAACATTGATAACTTTGATAAAATCAGTGATAATCATTGTATATGCACTAGAAGTAAGGATAAGCTTATATATAACGCCAAGTTTCCGACTCCGCAAAGTCAATGGATCCTTCTTGGGGCAAGGTATCCGTTTCTATAATAAAATTCCGCAGAAATTTTTAACTTTGCCGTTTAGTAAATTCAAATCGTTTGTTAAAAATACATTGGTAGAAAAAGCATACTATTCGATACAAGATTTTGTAGATGATAAAAAAGCGTGGAGTTAATACCTGTTGACTTCCAAGCAGGATACATTAATTGAAATAATTGTATTTAATTAACATGACGTTGTATTTTTTAAATGTTAAAAAAGAGTAACTACTGAGTTTCTTGCCGGTTCTTCTCGGTAGAATCTACTTTCCGAACCGGTGGTAGCTTCACTTAATTGTAAAATGACGATTCAAAAGTGCTTATAAAAGCCTACTTGAATAAAGTTTATTTTGATTTTGATGCTTTTTTGATTTTTATTTAGTTCTTCGAACGCAAGTTTTAAACTATCTTCTGTCCAGTTGATGTGACGCGGCACCACGCCTGGCTTACTTGCGAGGTATTTTGCTGTTGAGTATTTATTTTGGTTAAGATAAACTATAGTAAAATCAAATGAAAAAAATAACTAGGAAAAAAAAATCTGTCTTTGCTTGTTAAAAATATATGGTATAGTTTCCGCAGGGCAACTATCCGCAAAAGACAGTAGGGTACCTATCCGATTTGATACGGATAATTGCCCTTTTTATTTACGAATTCAATAAAACATATTTAACAATAAAACCTAATAAACAGTGCAAATTAAACTCTAATGCATTCAAAGAAATTAATTTTTGACTGAAATCGCAATCAGTTATAAAAATATTTAACAGAGATTACTTACCAATATAATTCTGGCGCTCGTTAAAGTATCGCCGCGGAAGATGTTTTCTCACACGGACAAAACACGTGCACCTACTTCAACGGCTTATGCGGCATTGAGGCCTGCGCGGGGGACGCTTTTAGTTATGATCAAAGAGAAACACTTTTCAAAACGCGACATCAGAGTCGCCGAGGCCGTGCTCTCTCTGATCAAACGCGGACCAGGACCCGCTGGATTGTAGTAATTCGAATTACACATATACTGCTATATATTTTTATTTATATATTATTTATTATAGTTTAAATATTATTTTTATTATATATTATTTATTATAGATTACGTATATATTATTTAAAAAAAAAAAAAATATCAGTGTGGGCCACGACTCCCAAAAAGACGACAAAAATAAATAAAATTTTAACAAAAAGAAAAACCGACTTCAAACAAAACACTATTTTAAAACAAATGAATATGCACGAAAAAGTAATAAAAATAATTGCGTATTCAACATATTTTTTAGAGTCTTCCTAAGTTCATCATGTAGTTAAAGTTATTGGTATATTTGGAGCCGGTGTACATGATATAATCGTTAATCGACTTTTAAGTAGTCTAATATTTTTCATTTCATTTAACTTAGGAAGACTCTAAAAAATATGTTGAATACGCAATTATTTTTATTACTTTTTCGTGCTTATTCATTTGTTTTAAAATAGTGTTTTGTTTGAAGTCGGTTTTTCTTTTTGTTAAAATTTTATTTATTTTTTGATTTTAAGTGAAGCTGATGTTGACTTACTAATTTTTTTTAATATGGATAGATTAAGCGTTCCGTTTATATGAGTCAGAAACTACTTCGAGGACAATTTCAAAGGAAACTTGCGAATAAAGCAAAAATAGACTTTCGAAAATGCGGATTTAATACGTCACGCGGCGTGAACTACAAGGATCCCTCGAAAGAGCTGTAATCGAACTCAGCAAAAAAACTTTGAAAAAGACCAACTATATTTCGTACATCATATGACATCACATCACATACACAAAATTTGATTAAAGATAGTAAGAAATTCTGCCCCATATCGCACCCTAACTGCGAGCCGTATAGGAGTTCCATCACTACATAGTATAAAACAAAGTCGCTTTCTCTGTCCCTATATCTTTAAATCTACGCAACGGATTTTGATGCGGTTTTTTTTTAAAAGATAGTGTGATTCAAGGGGAAGGTTTGTGTATATAATACATGAACAATATAGTAAAGAAACACTGATAATTTTAGAAGTTTGCGATGTGATGTCGTATATAAACAAATTCTGTAGTATATTTAGTATCAGTATTGCACCCGTGCGAAGCCGGGGTGGGTAGCTAGTTGATTATAATATTCGACTATGATAATTACATAAACATAACCACATTACGGAAGGTGACTCAAATATCCAAATAACCTATAAATAAAAGATTCGACCGAGTATCGCTAACGTGCTCCTCAGAATTGTTCCGTTCCCTTCCGTTCCGTCACTTTGTCATGGATCCTGTGCTCAGAACCTTACCAAACTTTCACCAAATTACCCTTGAAGTATATATTTTATAATAAAAAAAGAATTATCAAAATTGGTTAACGTGATTTTCAGTTATTCACCTATTTGTCGCGCATATACATAACGCAAATTTAAGACTTATGTCGTTTTCACATTGATACCATCATCGGAAAAAAAAATAAAAAAATGGGACCCCACGGGAAGCACTACCTTTCAAACAAAAAAAAAATTATCAAAATCGGTCCACCCAGTGAAAAGTTATGAGGTAACAAACATAAAAAAAAATAAAAAAAAAAAAAAAAAATACAGACGAATTGATAACCTCCTCCTTTTGGAAGTCGGTTGATGATTTCCAGCGAAGATCTGCTGATGTTTAGTATAAAATATAAAACGCCAAAATGTAATCTATACTTATAATAAATCTGTAGAGAGGCCATTTCTGTACATGAAATTTATTTAAAAAAAAACTATCAAGGGATGATAAGGGATCGCTACTGGTGCCAAAAATGCAATCAGTAAAATTTTTGTCTGTCTGTCTGTCTGTCTGTATATTCGTTATAGAAACAAAAACTACTCGACGGATTTTAACGAAATTTGGCACAATTATTCTTCCTACTCCTGGGCAGGTTATAGTATACTTTTCATTACGCTACGATCAATAGGAGTAGAGCAGTGAAGGGAAATATTGGGAAAACGGGAGAAGTTACTCCATTTTTTAAGCTTCCGTCGCGTGTGCAGCCTTAATGGTTAAAGCTACATAGAAATCATGTACGACACAAATGTTCTTAAATTATTATATAAAAATAAATTCCTCGACAGCATATGTCTATCTTTCATAGTTGACTCACAATAACACGTGAAACTTCCGGAAGCTTAGCAATTCGGCGCTTTCTGACTATATTTGTCTACTCTTACGTTTACAATACTCTCACTCATCCCTAATTACAAAAGTTCACATTATTACCTATTCAATAAAAAAAAGAATCATGTAAATCGGTGTAGAAACACCAAAGTTATACATGAAATACGCTATAAGTCATCGCGCGTGAATACAGAATCATGCCATAAGGATTATTTTTGTGTATCGGTTGCCGCGTTCGACGCGCTACGCCGCGGGAGGTATAAAAAGGCGGCGGGTCCGCGCGCGAGCTTCATACAATATTTGGCTGTTGATGCGAATAGACGTTTAGAGTGTTCGACCTTATTGACAGACAATAATTGTTATTTACCAACCGTGCTTTTCAGCGCGACTTTTAGTCTAAGCATATTATTAGTTAAAATTTTATTTCTTTATAAGTGAAGTAGTAGTAGGTACGCATTTTAGTTATTGTGGTAGTGTTTAATTATATTATGGTTAAAGATACTTTATTTCTCAAAAAGAAATTACATTTCACTTACTTATTATTATATAATTATTAATAGTTTATTTTCGTAATTATCATATAATAATAATTATTACTATATAAGTATATCATATAATTATTACTATATATGTAAGTAGTGTTTAATTATATACCATATTTAGTTATTATATAATATTAATAGGTTTCGTAAGTGTAAGGTAGCTTTGGTTACTGTTGATTGAAAATACACAATGCCACCTAAAAAAAGACCATCTTTATCTCGAAATTCGAGAGATGCTAAGAGGATGAGAAATGCGCGTTCTCAAGAATCGGCAGAGGAAAGAGCACATCGGTTAAACTCTATGAGAGTTAGTGCCTCAACTTCTCGAGCCAATGAAAGCTCTTCAGAGAGAGAGATGCGATTAGCAGCTGACAGAGAGAGACGAGCTACATCACGGGCGTCTCAAAGCTTTTCTCAACGAGAACTGAGGCTTACCATTGACCGAGAACAACATGTGTTATCCCGAGCAGCTGAAACTGCTTCACAGCGAGAATTGCGTCTCACAGCTGACCGCGAACGACAAACTTTATCTCGCGAGTCTGAAACATTTACTGAAAGGGAATTACGTCTCACAGCTGACCGCGAACGGCATGCATTATCTCGCGAGTCAGAAACCTTCACTGAGAGGGAATTGCGTCTCACAGCTGACCGCGAACGGCATGCATTATCTCGCGAGTCAGAAACCTTCACTGAGAGGGAATTGCGTCTCACAGCTGACCGCGAACGTCATATATTGTCTCGCGAGTCAGAAACCTTCACTGAGAGGGAATTGCGTCTCACAGCTGACCGCGAACGTCATATATTGTCTCGCGAGTCAGAAACCTCCACTGAGAGGGAATTGCGTCTCACAGCTGACCGCGAACGTCATATTTTATCTCGAGAATCTGAAACTTTTACTCAATATGAAGACCGTTTGACAAATGATAGGGTGCACCACAATATTATTAGATCTCTCGAAGATGAACATGAGCATGAACAACGACTAGAGTCGGTACGCGAACATTACAATTCTTTGAGACAAGAACGATTAATAAGTTTGTCTAATGAAAGATTAAGAATCGAAAATATTCGGTCTCTTGAAACGGACGAACAGCGAGAGGCCCGTCTTACTGCAGACAGATTTCGACATAGTCTTAATAACTTAGATGTATACATAGAAGACCAACCTAGAAATACGGTGGCATGGTCCGACAAATATAAAAGTGGGTTTGCTTATAACCTCACAATTGATTACAAATCATCTTCTGTAATAGGCGATATGAACGTGGTATGTTCTTTTTGTAATGCTTCAAAGTGGAGTAAGGAGTCGGCTGGTTTCTGTTGTTCTGGAGGCAAAATAAATTTGCCTTCATTCGAAGACCCACCGGAACCTTTGAAATCACTACTTTTGGGGGAACATGTGCAATCTAAACAGTTTTTAGACAACATTCGCACTTATAATAGTGCATTTCAGATGACATCCTTTGGTGCGCAACAAATCTCCGAAGGTCCTTTCATGCCTACTTTTAAGATACAAGGTCAAGTTTACCATTTGATAGGATCTCTTTTGCCTGAAGACCAACCTAAGTTTCTTCAAATATATTTTGTATCCGACTACGACGAACAGTCGAATATAAGAAATCAATATTTCCCGAATTTAAATGCTGAACTCATTTCATAACTTCAGAACATGTTGCATCAGGTTAATTCGTATGTATGCAGTTTTAAATCGGCATTAGAAGCTCTTCCTGGAGATCATGATAACAATTATAAAATTGTTATAAATGCCGATAGGCGTCCAACGCAGGAGCACCCTGAGCGTTACAATGCTCCATCCACGAATGAAGTTGCTGTGGTATTGGTCGACCAGGAATGTGATAGGCGTGATATCGTTATCCGTTCTAGAGACAATCGTTTGCAACGTATTTACGAAACCCACAGAGCTTACGACAGTTTGCAATATCCTTTGATATATTTTCGAGGGGAAGATGGTTATAATTTTGCTTTATACCAAACTGATCCGCGTACAGGCGCACCTATTTATAATAAAAAGATTTCATGCCTTCAATTTTACTGTTACCACTTGCAAGTAAGACGGAATAGGTTTGTATACTTGCAACGTTTTCGTGGCTTATTCAATCAGTTTATTGTAGACATGTACGCAAAAATTGAAACCGAAAGATTAGTTTACATACGATCTAATCAAAGGCAGCTGCGCGCTGAAGAATACGTGCACCTTCGCGACGCCATGCAGCAAGATAATGATACGGTGAATATGGGCCGTTTAGTTATTTTGCCCTCTTCTTTTACTGGTGGTCCACGCTACATGCACGAACGTACTCAAGATGCTTTTTGTTACGTGAGAAAATATGGACGTCCCGACTTATTTATTACTGTAACTACCAATCCTAAGTGGGATGAAATCACTCGGGAGCTTCTTGAGGGTCAAGCACCGCATGACCGTCATGATATCATCGCAAGAGTTTTTCATTTAAAATTAAAATCAATGATAGATCTACTTACCAAAGATAACATTTTTGGAGAAGTATTATGTTACATGTATAGTGTTGAATGGCAAAAACGCGGCTTACCCCACGCACATATCCTAGTTTGGTTAAAAGATAAGGTTCGACCTAATGATGTAGACAGTTTAATCAGTGCTGAAATTCCAAGTCCGATTGCAGATCCTGAGTTATACGACATTGTTAAATCTCATATGATACATGGTCCATGTGGTGTATTTAACAGAAATTCTCCTTGCATGCAAGACGGTCGTTGCACTAAAAGATATCCAAAAGCCTTAGTGGATGAAACTGTAACAGGACATGATGGATACCCATTATATCGTCGCCGTTCAAGAGATACTGGTGGTTTCACTGTTGAAAAGCGAGTATCTGGACAACAGGTTATTTTAGACAATAGGTGGGTCGTTCCGTATTCTCCTGTGTTGTCCAGAGCATTTCAAGCTCACATAAATGTTGAAATGTGTAATAGTGTAGAGTCAATAAAATATATTTGTAAGTACATTAATAAGGGCAGTGACCAAGCTACATTTGCTTTGAGAAATGAACATGATGAAGTTACAAGATATCAGTCAGGCAGATATATAAGTTCTTCAGAAGCTGTGTGGCGGATCTTAAGTTTCAACATTCATGAAAGATTTCCACCTGTGACTCATCTGGATGTTCATCTTGAAGGTGGTCAACGTATATATTTCAACGCCGAAAATGTCACAGAACGGTTAGAGAACCCTAGACAAACAACTTTATTAGCATTCTTTCGACTTTGCCAAACTGATGATTTTGCAAAATCTCTTTTATATGAGGAAGTTCCATCGTATTATACCTACGCTAAGCAACGAGGTGTCTTTAATCGAAGACGCCGTGGCAGGCCTGTAGATGGTGAGTCAGGTATTTTCAAAGAACATGTTCTTGGCAGAGTATACGCCGTTCATCCTAACAACGCTGAGTGTTTCTATTTGCGATTATTATTACATACTGTGCGAGGACCAACCTCATTTATAGATTTGAGAAAAGTAGACGATGTTGTTTTTCCCACTTATCATGCAGCTTGCCAAGCGCGTCATTTGCTAGAAAATGATCAGCATTGGGATGACGCTTTAGCAGAATCCTGTGTTAGTGATAATCCAAGACGGTTACGTAATTTATTTGTAACATTACTCACATTTTGTAATTTGTCAGATGCTGTACAATTATGGGAAAAATATAAAAACAAATTTTCAGAAGACTTTCTTAGAAATATATCTAACAACGATGAAGGCACAACTAATGATAATTTCCGTGATCTTGCCATAAATCAGTGCTTATTAGCTCTTCAGGATGAGTTAACAGCAGTTGGCGGTAAATCACTATGTGAATATGGTTTGCCAACACCAAGTCTCAGTCGGAGAAGTAACTAATAGGGAATATTCCGCAGAGATTAGCTACAACTTAATGGAACTGCTGACAACATTAGAAAACGGTATCCCAATAATGACTGCAGAACAACGTTCAGTTTATGATCGCGTGTGCAGAAGTGTCCAAAATAATTTGGGAACAATATGGTTTTAAGATGCACCTGGAGGAACTGGAAAGACCTTTTTGACTAAATTAATATTGGCTTATGTTCGAAATCAACGTAAAATAGCTCTTGCCGTAGCTTCATCCGGGATAGCTGCAACATTGCTACCAGGAGGTAAAACGGCTCACACAATGTTCAAAATACCAATTGATTTAGATTGCACGGAAAGTCCAACCTGTAGTATTTCAAGAAATAGTGACAAAGCTAAAGTATTACGCGAGTGTAATTTAATCATATGGGATGAATGTACGATGGCCCATCGAAAAGCAGTAGAAGCAGTAGATAGAACTTTAAGGGATATAAGACAAAATGATCGACCAATGGGCGGTATCACGGTTTTATTTTGTGGTGATTTCCGACAAACCTTACCGGTAATACCACGGGGAACCCGAGCTGATGAGGTTAGGGATTGCCTGAAAAGCTCTTATTTGTGGCGTGATATACAGTCGGTGCATTTGACTATAAACATGCGAGTGAGAACTGGAGATAACCCGGATGATAGTCAATTTTCTGATACATTATTAAAGATTGGTGAAGGTACCTATCCACAACTACACCAAGGAAAACTTATTCTGACGCCTGAATTATGTTGTATAGTGCAATCTCAATCATATCTTATATCGTCAGTTTACGGTGACGTAACAAATATATTGAATAGGGACAATTCTTGGCTATGCGAAAGATCTATTTTAACTCCTCGCAATGATCAGGCAACTGAGATTAATAACAAAATACTGTCAAACATACAGGGGGAAAGCAAAGTTTATAGATCAATAAATAGAATGGTCGATGAACAAGAAACTCTTAATTACCCGATAGAATTTTTAAATTCTTTAAATATGCCCGGACTTCCTTCTCACGAAATTTGTTTAAAAATTGGCATTCCGATTATTCTACTCCGAAATTTAAGACCACCAAAACTTTGCAATGGAACTCGACTAAAAGTAACCCAGTTGCAACAAAATATAATCGAGGCTCAAATTTTAACAGGTTGCGGTGCAGGAGAAACCGTCTTTATTCCCAGAATACCCTTAATACCAAATAATTTTCCATTCCAATTTAAAAGGACGCAATTCCCAGTTTCGGTGTGTTATGCAATGACAATTAATAAGGCTCAAGGGCAGACTTTTCATGTTGCCGGAGTAGATCTCGGTGTCAGTTGTTTCTCTCATGGTCAGTTATACGTTGCTCTTTCCCGTGTTAGCAGTTCTAGAAATCTTTATGTTCACGTGCCGGACGGGTCAACTTTCAATATAGTTTACCCGGAAGCTTTGCGCTAAAGTATTTTGGTTCTATAGGTACTTAAGCCCCATGTGAACGTGATGAAAATAATATTACCAATACATTTTAATTTAATAACACACAAGGAGTTACACGTTGACGAAGTCACAGGCACAGCTATCTATACTTTTCTGCCGGAAGTCACTATTCCACGCGGACGAAGTCGCGGGCAAAAGCTAGTTGAATATAAAATGTAAAAAAGGCACGGGCATCTGCGAGCCTGTGGATGTTGTACTTTAAATAATAAAAAAAAAGCTTTATTTCTACTGAACAGACTAGTAATCTGGTACCCACTAAAGTTAAACATAACCTGATAATTTAGAAGCCAATGTTCAGTTAAACACAAAATATCAATGCCATTACAGGTCAAAAATAATTCAGTTTAAGCCTTTCCCTAACATTCCTTGAATATTTTGGTGCACCAGATTTACAATTTTTTTGTTATTTATTTAATTATTTTTATTGGCTTCTATAATAACTATTTTTTCACAATTATAGTTGGAATTATTATCGTTGCCAGAGACTACCTCTATTGTCTTAGAACTTAATTTAAATTACTTGGAACATGTTCCAAAATATATGGTCTTAAATTATTATTATTATACTGCTCAGTGAAAACGCCAGAACTATTCTTAAAAACTATCAGGAACTATTGTTAGCATATTTATTTTAATATGATCATATTTTATTGTTTTAATGTATTAAAGTATTATCAGCATAAATAATTCGATTTAAATAGTTGTTACAATTTGCGTTGATTGTCAACATCCGGTTTTGACTAAATTGTTTTTAAAATGGATCGAAACCGGATGTTGCTACAGTCGAAGGAGGGGCGTGTGAACATTAAATACTAGGAGTAAGCCTAGAAATGGTCATTCTGACTTTAATCGTCGAATTGGAAGGATCGTAAACCACTTCAGGAGAGATAAAGTATTGATTGTGAGGAGAGTTTTTGTATTATTCCAAAACTATAGAAGTCTTCTGCATGCTAACAGAACTCACATTTAATTGTGATCTGCTGGACAATGATCTGCTAAGTTCACACACATGGCAGCGGGCCCGCCATCGGCGGCGAGCGACGCGTTGACGTCTGCACGGTGCAGCCACCGTCCGGGACATTAATACACAAAGGTGAATTAATTCAGTTAACATATGATTCTGGTGCTGAATGCTCGTTAGTTAAAGAAAGTTTTTCATTAAAGTTCAGTGGCAAGCGCCACTATAGTGTTGTTGCTATGACTGGTATTGGTAAAACACAAGCATTCAGTACATAACAGATTTTATGTTGTATTATGATTAACGGTCACCCTCTAGAAATCTTATTACATGTTTTACCTGATAGCTATTTGCAAAGTAACGTTATGTTAGGCCGTGAGATTTTAAATCGTGGTTTCGCGGTAAATATGACAACTACCGAGTTTCGTTCACTAAGGTTTGTTGTGTAAATTCGATCAGTGAAAATAGTGATAATACATTACGATTAGATTTAATTACGACGGGTGTGTCTGGTGAAAACAAATCTAAACTATTGGATGTGCTTCATCGGTTTTCTGAGTATTTTATTACCGGTTTACCTACAACGCGTGTAAACACAGGCGAGCTTAAGATTAAATTAATTGATTCGTATCGAACGGTGCAGCGGCGACCGTATAGAATGTCAACAGAAGAACGTAGTATTGTACGCGAACGTGTAAAAGAGTTATTAGAAGCTAATATCATTAGGCCTAGTTGTTCTCCATTCGCGAGTCCGGCACTGCTAGTAAAGAAACATGACGGCTCCGATCGTATGTGTATAGATTACCGCGAGCTTAATAGTAACACCGTCTCCGACCGTTACCCGCTCCCTCTTATTTCTGACCAAATTGCGCGACTTCACGGTGCCAATTATTTTTCTAAATTAGATTGCGCTAGTGGTTTTCATTTAATTCCGGTTAGTGAAAATTCCATAGAAATGACTGCTTTTATAACAAATGACGAACAATACGAGTTTTTAACCATGCCTTTTGGCTTAAAGAACGCTATCTCAGTATTCCAACGGGCTATTATGAATGCTCTAGGTGCTCTAGCTCATGATTACGTGATTGTTTATGTCGATGACATTTTGATAGTTTCACCCGAAGTAGAGTTAGGTTTACAGAGACTTTACACTGTATTGGAAGTTTTGACTAAAGCTGGTTTCTCTTTGACCCTCAAGAAGTGCTCCTTCCTCAAGACGAAGGTAGAGTTCTTGGGATTCGAAGTAGAGTCCGGTCAGATTTAACCCAATCGTAGAAAGGTAGAACCCTTAACTGCTTTACCGCCCCCTGAAACGGTGACTCAACTACGACAGTTTATAGTAGTGTTGCCCAAATGCAAGAACAAGACGAGACTTAGCCAGTCTTGGTCTTGGTCTTGCGCCAATACACCTGGTCTTGTTCTTGGTCTTGGTCTTGCGCTCCCAGTCTTGGTCTTGGTCTTGCAGCAAGAGTCTTGCAAGTCTTGCAATTACGTATTAGTCTATTACTATTTATTAAAGTCTATTTGAAATCTTAGAAAAATGTATTAGAATTGGAACATTGTGACCTAGAATTAACATAGCCATAGTAAAGATCAAGCAGATTAATAAATTACTGAAGATTTGATAAGAAATTTGAAAAATCAACTGACCTATATGTCGTTTAAAAACTTAAGAGATATAATGACTGAATGTACAATAATAGTAACTAAGTAATTAGTTTAAAACCATATAATCAATATTATAATATATACTTACTAGAATAAATTATTATGACATCTACTACCTATCCTTACCATTTTATCGTAATCATAATACTACTTGCGTGATCATTATAATGTATTCATTTTCATTCTAAGCACTCTGAAACTTATTTATTCTTTGGAACACCTGTAGGTACTCTTAAAATTCGAAATTATTTTGCATGAGTATACCTACGCCCTGTGGCGGGCTTAAAATAGTGTCAAATGTTGTGATTTCGGCGCGGCGGCAACGATTGTTGTATATGATTTCAAAAGAAGCCGCCGGCGCGTGTATCATAACCATGTACTTCCGAAAAACGGCAAATTTCTTTGAGAAGTAAGTACAAAACCGAATTATCAAAGTACCGATGATTAAAACATAACTATGCATGCACTCAGTTTGATTTTAATGGAAATTTTTTTTATTCGCTATGCTTTTGCGTCTCATAGAATTCCTCAGCGTACCTATACACCGAACTGTTGCACCAAACTACTCCGTGAAATAGCGCTAAGTCCTAGCTGCAAGACGCAAGAGTCTTGCAGGCTTTGTCTTGTTCTTGCTTAAGTCTTGCACGGTCAGTCTTGGTCTTGGTCTTGCTAAAAATATGCGGTCTTGTTATTGGTCTTGGTCTTGCAAAAACGCAAGAACAAGACCAAGACTGCAAGACCAAGACTGAATTTGGGCAACACTAGTTTATAGGTCTAGCGTCTTATTTTCGACAGTTTACTAAAGATTTCTTTAAAAAAATGGCTCCCTTGCACCAATTAACTTCATTGAAAGGCGAATTAAATTGAAACCTGAACATGAAGTCATTCGTCAAAAAGTAATTTCTGTTCTAACGAGTGACCCTATATTATCGATCTATGACCTTGATCATTATTATTGGTTTCCGGGAATGTTTCAGTATGTTAGACATTTCATTGATAATTGCGTTACATGTAAAGTAGCGAAATCGCATTCTGGTAAAGTTCAAGCCGAATTGCATTCAATACCTAAGTAACGACGCCATGGCATACGGTTAAACTTAGACGCGAACAGTAAACTTAGCGGCAAAAACGATAAAAAAGAATACATTTTCGTGTTAATAGATGCGTTTACGAAGTATGTATTACTCTTTCATTCGACAAACATTGACTCTAAAAGTCGCATAATAGCCGACCAAGGACGTTGTTTTTCAACCGATTTCAAAAAGGAGGTTATCAATTCGTCTGTATTTTTTTTTTATGTTTGTTACCTCATAACTTTCCACTGGGTGGACCGATTTTGATAATTTTTTTTTTGTTTGAAAGGTAGTGCTTCCCGTGGGGTCCCATTTTAATTTTATTTTTTTCTGATGATGGTGGATCCGTATGAAAACTTCATAAGTCTTAAATTTGCATTATGTCTATGCGCGACAAATAGGTGAATAACTGAAAATCACGTTAACCAATTTTGATGATTCTTTTTTTAGTATAAAATATATACTTCAAGGGTAGTTTGGTGAAAGTTTGATAAGGTTCTGAGCATAAGATCTATAACAAAGTAGCGGAACGGAAGGGAACGGAACAATTCTGAGGAGCAAGTTAGCGATACTCCGTCGAATCTTTTATTTATACGTTATTTGAATATTTGAGTCACCTTCCGTGATGTGGTTATGTTTATGTAATTATCATAGTCGAATATTATAATCAACTAGCTACCCACCCCGGGTTCGCACGGGTGCAATACTGATACTTAATATACTACAGAATTTGTTTATTTACGACATCACATCGCAAACTTCTAAAATTATCAGTGTTTCTTTACTATATGTGCATGTATTATTTATACAAACCTTCCCCTGGAATCACACTATCTATTGAAAAAAACCGCATCAAAATCCGTTGCGTAGATTTAAAGATATTGGGACAGAGAAAGCGACTTTGTTTTATACTATGTAGTGATGGAACTCCTATACGGCTCACAGTTAGGGTGCGATATGGGGCAGAATTTCTTACAATCTTTAATCAAATTTTGTGTATGTGATGTGATGTCATATTGATGTACGACATATATTAGCTCTTTTTCAAAGTTTTATTGTCGAGGTCGATTACAGCTCTTTCGACGGATCCTTGTAGTTTATGCCGCATGACGTAATAAAGCCACATTTTCGAAAGTATATTTTTGCTTTATTCGCAAGTTTCCTTTGAAATTGTCCTCGAAGTAGTTTCTGATTCATATAAAATAAACGCTTAATCTATCCATATTAAGAAAAAATAGTTAGTCAACATCAGCTTCACTTAAAATAAAAAAATAAATAACAATTTTAACAAAAAGCAAAAACCGACTTCAAACAAAACATTATTTTAAAACAAATGAATATGCACTAAAAAGTAATAAAAGTAATTGCGTATTTAAATCAATATCAGATAATTGCCATTCAATATCAGGGTTATTTTTCTAGATTCTTTATCGGCCTCCAAATTATCTTTAGTATTTATATATGATGCGTATATCCAGATATTCCGCTTTTCGCACCATTGCCAAATGGTTCGAGATAAACTATTTAGATAGGGGTACTGGATTACACCCATTCTATTTATGTAGCTGATGGCAGTTGTGTTATCCACGCGTAAAAGTAATTTTTTATTGTGCATTTCACGAGCAAAACATTTTAGGCCAAGAAAAGCTGCAAGCAATTCCAAATAATTTATATAAAAATCGCGTTCTCCCACTTTCCAACCTCCACCCATACGGTTATTGTTACAATAAGCACCCCAACCTGTTTTAGATGCGTCTGTAAAAATTTCTAATTCAAATTTTTTTTAATGCAAGTGGTTTTGATACGGACATCATATTTTTTGTCCACCATTTTAAATCTAGTAATATATCTTCAGTGAGCTCAATTTTTGTATCGTAATCTTTACTGGTTTTTAGCGCTAAATACTTATGTCTTTCAAGTATTTTTGTATACACCCATCCGTATTTTATCGCCGGGCATGCGGAGGTTAAGACTCCAATGAGATGCGCGAAATTTCGAACTGTACAGACCTTTAGACGAGTAAATTTTTGTGCTAGGTACAATGTTTTATTACGCTTATCTAAAGGAAGTGATATTGTCAAACTGATGGAATTGAAAGTGAACCCGAGAAATTTACAACATTGTTGAGGAATTAAGCAGCTTTTATCAAAATTAATAACAAAGCCTAGGCATTCTAGCATTTTTTTTGTTTCTTGGATATTTAAAAATACATTCATTGTACGTTTTTCCAAGGCAAAGAATGTCGTCTAGGGATATGATAGATTGGAAACCGCGATACCTTAATTGACTATCGATTGTTTTCATTATTTTAGTGAATGTCCGTGGGGCAGAAGACAGACCATATGGCATGGCGGTAAATTCATAAGTCAATGTTCGCGAATTAATATCTTCGAATTGAAACCTTAAAATGTTTCGATGTTTTGAAGCTATCGGGACAAGTAAATATTAGGTTGGGGAAAAAGTCTTTTCGCATATAGTATGTATGAACTTGTAATAAAATCTCTTTGGCTATACCATTTGTATCTGGCTGGTTTTGGTATCATTAAAAAGTTTTCATTTTAAAGAAGGCACTTCCAAATTCAAATAAGGAATTTGTGTGATTTTCATTTGTTTTTGTTGTTGTTAAAATGAGTGAATCGAAAGAAGAAATTCGATACATTTTAAAATTTTACTATAAAAAAGGTAAAAATGCAACTCAAGCCGCGAAAAAAATTTGTGATGTTTATGGACCTAATGCAGTATCTGTGAGAGTAGCGCAAGTTTGGTTTAAGCGTTTTCAAGCCGGAAATTTTGATATCAAAGATGCATCTCGCTCTGGTCGCCCTGTTACGGACAAAATTGATGCCATTTTTGAAAAAGTGGAGCAAGATCGGCATATTAGTAGTTACGATGTAGCTGAAGAACTGGCAATTGACCACAAAACGGTTTTGACTCATTTGAATAAAGCTGGGTACACAAAAAAGCTCGATATATGGGTGCCTCATGAACTCACTGAAAGAAACCTAATGAACCGTGTACTCATTTGTGATTCTTTATTACGACGTAATGAAACCGAACCATTTTTGAAGAAGCTGATAACTGGTGATGAAAAGTGGATCACATACGACAAGAACGTGCGAAAAAGATCGTGGTCAAAGGCCGGTCAAGCTTCACAGACTGTGGCAAAACCCGGATTAACTCGCAACAAGGTAATGCTGTGTGTATGGTGGGATTGGAAGGGCATCATTCATTATGAGCTGTTACCGCCCGGCAGGACCATCGATTCAGAACTGTATTGCGAACAATTGATGAGATTGAAGCAAGAAATTGAGAGAAAGCGGCCAGAATTGATCAACAGAAGGGGTGTGGTTTTTCACCATGACAACGCTAGACCTCACACATCTTTAGCCACTCAACAAAAATTACGAGGCTGGGAGGTATCATATCCTGTTTTTCTTTTATAGAAAAACTATTTTTAGGGATTGTATACTGAACTACTTTTGATGAAAAGGGTATACAGTAGCCGTTACGAATCCATTCAAGTACCACAGAATTATTAGTAACTTGTGACCAGCAATGGTAATAATGGTGCTATCTACCAGCATGTACCTGTGTTAATGACGCGGTAGGGCACGTCTGTTGCTCGTTGTCGAAATCGGCGGCCGCGTGGATTGTGATGGCGCGGTTGGAGGTGCCGATTGCGGAATGCGACGAAATTGGTTCCGGAACTGTGAAGTCTGCCTCTCCCTGGTCACTGACTGCAGGCGAGGGAGGCCTGACCAGTTTCCCTGGTAGCGATTACGAAGCCCTGCTGACTGAATAGGAGCGCTTGACATTGATGACTTTGTGGTTGGGGTTTTTTTAATCTGAAGCCCCTGTCTTTCGATTGCTTTAGAAGCTTTTATTTTCTCAGGTAAGTCCTTAACAAATAAAGTCTCGTCTCGATTTTGATCTTGTATAACAGCGAGAAAGGATTTGTCGAGACCCCGAGTAATAAGTTTTGTTCTGGAGATCAGTAAGGATTCTGCACCCATCTGATAATATTTTTACTGCTTGGACCTTTGTCATGAGACAAAAGAAATGTCATCGGCCGGTTCACCGCTGCTATACCCAGACCTAGTTGATCTTGTTCGGTTTGAATCTTCTTGTCTCGATTCTTTACAATTTCTGTAACCGCCGCTGTAAGCTCTGGGTTCACAATTGGTGCTTTCAACAGCCTACAGTTATCAGGAATGAAAAAGAAAAACTTTTAAAATTCTTTTAAAAGTTTTGCTTCAGAAGGTAAACCTTTTTTAAGTATAGGGAGCCAACGTTGTGCTAACTTACAATGTATATTGGGGCCATATGCTGGGGTCTCTTCAGAAGCATCACCCAAGGCCTCTAATAGCTCAGAGTCGAGTTCGGGTTCAGGCGGTTCGGAATCTATGTCGATTGCCGGTGGTACAAGTGGCGGTGACGGCGAACGCTGGGTATGTGAAGTCTGCATAGGCAACGACGGTGTCGGTGTAGGGGAACGAGGTTCGAGTTCACATAATGGAGTCGTACCATTGCCCTCGGTTTCGTTTTCTATAAGACAAAGGCAAAAAAAAAAATATTTAAATGTTGAAAATATTTATAGGGTAGATGAAAAAAAAATAACTATTTTTAATGATTTAACATATTTAACGTTTTAGCTTCAAATTTACACCTTCGTGTTGACTCGCAGTCAACCCCCAGGCTTATGCTTTTTGAGCGTCTGCTTAACCGTCGTGTTAACTCGCAGTTAACCTCCAGGAAAGCTTACTGACACTGATTTAATAAAAATGTTTTAAAATCTTTCACTTCACTAACAACTTAATAATAATTAAACTTACCTCGATTTATTTCTGAATCCGACGAAGAATATGTTATCACACGATGATATTTTTTACCCGTTCGCTTAGCTTTCAACTTTTTGATTTTTGCATTATAGTGATTATTTTTTTCTTCAGCACTTTACTATTATTAAATTGAAAAAGAGTATTCAGGTAACCGTGTTTTCGTTGCCGCGCACGATAAAAGAATGAGAAACTTCAGCGCAGCATACTATGTGGTAGAAAGGGAAAAAGTCAAATTAGTTACTTTTATCCCTAAAAACCGTGCGAAGTTGCCAGCACAATAAAAGGACTACAGTATACATATATTTATATCAAGGAATGAAGCGTACGAAACATAATTCTTAATATGTATAGATAAAGCGTGCCGTTTATATGAATCAGAAACTACTTTGGGGACAATTTCAAAATATACTTTCGAATAAAGCAAAAATAGACTTTCGAAAATGCGCTTTAATACGTCATGCGGCATAAACTATAAGGATCCCTCGAAAGAGCTGTAATCGACCTCAGCAAAAAACCTTTGAAAAAGAGCTAATATGTGTTACATCATATAACATCACATCACATACACAAAATTTGGTTAAAGATAGTAAGAAATTCAGCCCCATATCGCACCCTAACTGTGAGCCGTATAGGAGTTCCATCACTACATAGTATAAAACAAAGTCGCTTTCTCTGTCCCTATATCTTTAAATCAACGCAACGGATTTTGATGCGGTTTTTTTAATAAATAGTGTAATTCAAGGGGAAGGTTTGTGTATATAATACATGAACAATATAGTAAAGAAACACTGATAATTTTAGAAGTTTGCGATGTGATGTCGTAAATAAACAAATTCTGTAGTATATTAAGTATCGGTATTGCACCCGTGCGAAGCCGGGGTGGTTAGCTAGGTGATTATAATATTCGACTATGATAATTACATAAACATAACCACATTACGGAAGGTGACTCAAAAATCCAAATAACCTATAAATAAAAGATTCGACCGAGTATCGCTAACGTGCTCCTCCGAATTGTTCCGTTCCCTTCCGTTCCGTTACTTTGTCACGGATCTTATGCTCAGAACCTTACCAAACTTTCACCAAACTACCCTTGAAGTATATATTTTATAATAACAAAAGAATTATCAAAATTGGTTAACGTGATTTTCAGTTATTCACCTATTTGTCGCGGATATACATAATGCAAATTTAAGACTTATGTTGTTTTAATACGGATACCATCATCGTAAAAAAATTAAAATTAAAATGGGACCCCACGGGAAGCACTTCCTTTCAAACAAAAAAAAATATCAAAATCGGTCCACCCAGTGAAAAGTTATGAGGTAACAAACATAAAAAAAATACAGACGAATTGATAACCTCCTCCTTTTTGAAGTCGGTTGAAAAAATAAATAACAATTTTAACAAAAAGAAAAACCGACTTCAAACAAAACATTATTTTAAAACAAATGAATATGCACTAAAAAGTAATAAAAGTAATTGCGTATTCAACATATTTTTAAAGTCCTCCTAAGTAAAATGAAATGAAATATTAGACTACTTAAAAGTCGATTTACGATTATATAATGTAGTTCTAATTATTGCTATATTTGGAGTCGGTGTTAAAATTGTTATTTATTTTTTTATTTTAAGTGAAGCTGATGTTGACTAACTTATTTTTCTTAATATGGATAGATTAAGCGTTCCTTTTATATGAATCAGAAACTACTTCGAGGACAATTTCAAAGGAAACTTGCGAATAAAGCAAAAATATACTTTCGAAAATGCGGCTTTAGTACGTCATTCGGCATAAACTACAAGGATCCCTCGAAAGAGCTGTAATCGACCTCGACAATAAAACTTTGAAAAAGACCTAATATATGTCGTACATCAATAAGACATCACATCACACACACAAAATTTGATTAAAGATTGTAAGAAATTCTGCCCCATATCGCACCCTAACTGTGATCCGTATAGGAGTTCCATCACTACATAGTATAAAACAAAGTCGCTTTCTCTGTCCCAATATCTTTAAATCTACGCAACGGATTTTGATGCGGTTTTTTTCAATAGGTTGTGTGATTCCAGGGGAAGGTTTGTATAAATAATACATGAACAGTATAGTAAAGAAACACTGATAATTTTAGAAGTTTGCAATGTGATGTCGTAATTAAACAAATTCTAGTAGTAGTGTATATTTAGTGTATATTTAGTAGTAGTATATTTAGTATCAGTATTGCACCTGTGCGAACCCGGGGGGGTAGCTAGTTGATTATAATATTCGACTATGATAATTACATAAACATAACCACATTACGGAAGGTGACTCAAATATTCAAATAACGTATAAATAAAAGATTCGACGGAGTATCGCTAACGTGCTCCTCAGAATTGTTCCGTTCCCTTCCGTTCCGTTACTTTGTTATAGATCCTATGCTCAGAACCTTATCAAACTTTCACCAAACTACCCTTTAAGTATATATTTTATAGTAAAAAAAGAATCATCAAAATTGGTTACTGCAGCACCACTGACTTTATATTATTTTATTGTTATACGGTAATTCACACTCAATTTATTATCGAAAATGGCAAATAAATGCAGCAGTTGCGGAAAGTTTTTAGCTGCTGCCGATAGTGTGAGATGTGTACGTTGTTCCTGCCAATTCCATCGAGCCTGTGTCGACAATTCGAGTCCCGATGCCAGAATACCAAAATGGATATGCAAGGGATGCAAGCCGAAGCCTTGTTCTCCAGCATTAACTACTGACTTGGCTTCCTCGCAAGCGGCGAATAACACTGAATACTCGTTGTCATTGCTAGCTGTCGAGGATACAGATGTTGTCAGTTCACTCTTAGAGCAAATTAAACTCCTCCGGGTCGAATTAGTACATTTGACGCGGGAAGTATCCTCGTTTCGTCAGGAGCTTGCATCGTTGAAAGGTGCGTTGTCCGAGGTAGGCAAGCGAGTCGACAATGTAGAAGCGCGACTGTCTCAACTTGAGAAGAGTCACTTGTTAGAAGATATTGCCAGCTTGAAAGCGGAACTCAATGAGCGCGAGCAGTCATGTCTATTGAATGACATTGAGATCTCGGGCATTGCAGAACGAAATGGGGAGAGTTTGCAACACGTAGTAGGCCTCATTGCGTGTAGGATTGGCGTTACTTTGGAGGAGCGCGACATTGTTTTGGTTGAACGTGCAGACCCGCGACCAGCTTACAAAGACAGCAGCGAACGATTACGACCACGCACTATAGTAGTGCGACTAGCGCGCCGCACTATTCGCGATCAACTACTGCGCGCGGCGCGCGTGCGTCACCATCTTATTCATATTTTAAATACCTCACTTATACATCAATACTGCTTTACCGATCTTCTCTAGATAGCGCCATCTTTAGAGTCAGCGAAGACAACAGTTACCGACCCACTGACGCGCCGCAATTTAAACTCATAAAGGAATCTTAAGTATTCCTTTACATCTTCTCACCTAGGTGAGAAAATTTCCTCTGAAATTTTCGCTTGAATCTCTACTTGCTTCTTGAGTAGGAACAGGAATAAGTTTAGTAATATGGAATAGATTTGACTCCGATTTTCTATGACCTGTTTTGATCCTATATATAGATTGTGATAGCTTTTCCTCGATTTTATACGGACCAATCCTTAATTCATCTAATTTTCTTCTATTCAGTTTGTGCCCATTTTCAACATATACCATATCACCTGTATTAAAACTTTAATGTGTTCTATTTTTATCAAATATCATTTTATTATACTCATGTGATTTAATTGATCTTTCTAGCGCTATTTTTCTATCTTTAATCCAGTCATCTGCTTCTTTTCCTATTTTAAGTTCATCTGGTATGAATTAAATGTCTGTACCATCTAACAGGTATCTTGGTGTAAAGCCAGTGATTGTATGTTCAGTATTATTATATCTATCTACACAGTTATGAGCAATAGTTGTCCATGCTATTTTATTTGGTTTTTCATTTATTTTGCACCTAATTTTGTTCATAAGTGTTTGGTTTAATCTTTCGTTAAGACCATTTGAGAACGGCGAATTTCCTACAGTAAATATCAATATAATAGATTTTTCATTTAAAAAAGTTTTAAATTCTTTTGAGTTAATCCCAGGATATTGGTCAGTGAGAACCATGCCAATTTCGTTACAATTTGGTATATTATTTATGAGTTTTATAAAATCATTTGCATTTCGTGTTTTAGACGTAACTATATATGCATATCGAGTAAAATGATTCACTAACAGATGTAAATATTTTTTTGTTGAACGGGAACTGCCAAAACCTCCAATAGTGTCTATTGAAAAAATTTCAAATGGTTTTGAGGCAGGACCTAAGTACGACATTAAACCATATTTTACCTGTCCTCTTGTCTTATTCTTTGTACATATTTCACACTTTTTACATAAATCAGCAATATTCTTTGTTAAATTCTTTGCTGTATAAAATTTTCCTATTTTCTTTTGCATTTGTTTTATACCTATATGACACATATTTTCATGTATTTGTTTTATAAATTTTATACTTAATTCTTCTGATAATATAATTTTTTCTTGTTTTTTTACTCTTTTGTAATATACTTTATGTTTGTGTATTAAATTTTTCTTACATTTTCGAATATCCTCATTTTTCTCTTGGTCTTTTAATATGTCATCCAATGTTATTAAATTTATTACTTTTAACTGTTCATCTACATCTGTGTTCGCTTCTAATACCGGATTTCTACTTAAACAATCGGCCTCTAAATTTTCTTTTACTGGAGCATATTTAATGTTAAAGTCATATTGTGATAGATAATAAGATAATTCTCCCAACTCTTCATCTGTTCTAGACTTAATATTTAAATTTTCCAGTGGTTTATGATCCGAATATACTGTAAAATGTTTACCAATTAGCCAGTACTGCCAGTATTTTATTGCCTCTTTGATAGCTAAGCATTCCAAATATATAGCCTTCTTTTTCTTCTGGACCTCATTTAATTTTTTTGAAAAATATGCTACAGGTTTTCCTTTCCGTTCGGCTGAATTTGCTTTAATACTGCCCCAATGCCTTCTAATGATGCATCTGTGTATATGTTTATTGGCAATTCTTGATCAAAAATTTCTAAGACAGGTTGTGAGCATAGTAGTTGTTTTATCTTCTCAAAAGCTTCTTGACAGTCCGTTGACAAAATGAATTTTTGGTTTTTCCGTAATAAATTATGAAGTGGTTCTAAAATTGTTGAGCTGTTAGGTATGTATTCGCGGTAAAAATTTATTTTGCCTAGAAGTTGTCTAATATGTTTCTGAGTCTTTGGTGTTGGAAAATTCCTTATTGAAATTAAATTATCTGTCACTGGTCTAACTGTATTATCTTGTATTATATGCCCGAGATATTTTACTGAATTTCTGGCAAATTTACATTTTGTGAACTTCAGCCTAAAACCTTCTTTTTCAATCGCTTCTAAAAGTTGTGATAAATGTTTTATATGTTCAGTATAAGATTTTGAGAAAATCAAGATATCGTCGATAAAATTTACTGTAAAATCTGTTAATTTGTACTTTCTTAATATGTTGCTCAATATTCTTTGAAATATAGCCGGAGAAGTTTTCAAGCCAAAAGGTAAGCATGTCCATTGGTAATGGCCCTCCTTTGTAATAAAAGCAGTTTTCTTTCTATCTTCGATTCTCAAGGGCATAGACCAGAATGCAGAGTTAATATCTAATGTTGAAAAGTACTTACAATTTCTGGTCTTAGTGACTAAGTCCTCAATCAAAGGAAACGGTTGATCCTCAGGTACGACTATTTTATTTAAATCTCTAAAATCAATACACAATCTGGTTTTCCTATTATCTTCTTTTTTGAAAGCTAAAGTTACCGGTGCTGCAAATGGACTGTATGACTCTTCTATAAGATTTCGTTCAAGCAATTTTCCTATTTGTTCTTCTATCTCTAACTTGTCCTCTGTTGAACATCTATATGGTCTTTTACTACAGTACTTATCCACAACAAGATCGATACGTGCTTCATAGTTCTTTACTGTCCCAATATCATATTTGTCCTTTGCGAAGCTCGATTTATATTTATCGATCAGTTTATTTATTTCAGATTTTTGCTGACAATTTAAATGACTCAGATCCATTGTAAATTTTTCTTCTTTTACATGTTCATTAAAATTTATAAAACCCGTGTTGTTTTTATCATCTATTTTTTGTGTGACTTTCAAATTTTCATCCTGAATCAAATTAAACTCTTTTATTATATCTAGGCCAATTAAGAAATCATATTTTAAGTCTTTTCCATCTACAATATAAACATCAACTTTCTTCTCTATATCAATAATCTTAATCTTTATTGTTGTCAAACCTTTTGTCTTTTTAACACCGTTAATTGTTATTAAATTTGCATTGTTATATTCATAACTACCTTCATTCTTTATTTTTAATAATTTAGAATTGATCAAAGAAACATTAGAACCTGAATCGTATATACCAAATATGTCTAAGTTTTCTTCTAATGTTAGTTTGACTTTAATTAACGGTGTTATTATTCGTTTTTTTGCTCATCATCACTCAATTCTCTAAAGTATTGTATACTCAAAAGTATTGTTTACTTTCTTACTATAGTGTCTCTTATTCTCATTACCATCATCCTGTTTAAACCAGCATTTTCCTTCTTCATGGTAACGGCTACCTTTATTTAATTTTTCACATATTTGGCAAGGTTTAGTTTTATCAACTTTTGTTTTATTATAAAATGTGTTTTGCTTGAATTTATAATAACTATTTTTATTTGTCGTTTGCTCATGTTTACCAATTTCATTGTAAAGATTCGCAGTGGATGTTATTAACCCCTTATCCATTTTGTACATTATATAATCTGGTAAACCCATTACTATAAGGTTTATCATTGTCTGTGTGTCAATTTCTTTATTTACCTCCAGTAACAGTCTTTCCTTTTTTGTAGCATATTCCAGTAATGAACCTCCTTGGAATTTAAATGTAAATGCATATTTAACTTGTGACCAACCTTTATTTTCATGTGTCTCACAAAAATTAGCTTTCCATGTTGCCCATCCTACATTTACTGAACATTTTTAATTTAAGTTAATATGTAGTGATCTGGGCTTTGCTAAAAATGACTCTCGTATTTATTTTAACGACCATTTAACTAAATTTAATAAAATGCTCCTACAGCGTGCTAAAACTATATCTAAAGAGCAAAAATTCAAATATGTTTGGGTAAAAAATTGCTCAATTATGGTTAGAAAAGGTGACACCAGCCCTGTTATTCATATTGCGAATGTCAATGATTTAAAAAAAATCAAATAGGCGTTATTATGTTTCAATTCAATTCAATTTTTGTATGTTCAATCTTAATTAATTTATCTTATTTAAAATCAATTTCCCTAAATGCTTTAATACTGCGATTATTTTACAAATTGACGATTACCAAACTTTATTTTCTTGACAAGTGTATGAACATGTTTATTATTATTCTTATATTTGTAAATATTAATTATGCTTATAATCTTCGGTCACCGTGTTGGATCATAACAATTTAAAAATTTATTATCAAAATGTTCGTGGTTTGCGCACCAAAACTAACTTATTCTATAAAAGTTTGCTTCTTAACGATTTTGACATTATCTGTTTAAGTGAAACCTGGCTATTGGATTCGGTGCTTAGTTCTGAACTTTTTGACTATCGTTATATTGTATATCGATGCGACCGCAACTATGAGGGTCGTGGTGATAAAATGGGTGGCGGAGTGCTAGTTGCATTACGTCGTGAATTTGAAGTACACAGTTTTGAAAAGATCAATTTTGATAAATTTGCAGCTGAAGCCATAGTTGTCACTATTCGTCTTCAACAATCACGCTTGCTAAACATTTATTGTTGTTACTTTCCTCACTGCCCGCAGCAAGTAGAGTCCGAAAATTACTTTTTTGATTTAATCTCTAAATTATTTTTGGATAAACCTAACGATATTTATTTAATCCTGGGCGATTTTAATGTAAGCAATGGGCAATGGATACAGGTAGAAGATTATATGGAGTTGTCCGATTCTCTCGGAGACTCATTAGTAACAACATTACACAATTTTCTGTCTTTTTCAAATTTAAAGCAGTATAATGTCACTCGGAACTGTACTGATCGTTTATTAGACTTAGTTTTTTGTAATCGAAATTGTAATGTTTCTAAATGTCCATTTCCCCTACTCGATGCAGACAAATTCCACCCGGCTCTAGAAATAACTTCATTGAAAGTACATACCAAATTAATGCGTTACTCTCCCCATTCAATCCGTCTTTTTCATAAAGCCAATAATGAGGCAATTAACAAGTCTCTTAATGAAATTGATTGGGAATTTCGTTTTTCAAATCTTGATATTGAAACTGCTACAGCTACTTTTTATAATATTGTTTATAGTATTATCGATCAACATATACCATCCAGAATAATCAATGTCTCACATAAATATCCTGTTTGGTACACCAAACCTTTAATAAAAATAATTAATGAAAAATTAAAATATCATAGAAAATGGAAAATTTATTCTAGATTTAAGGATTATGACACATTTTTGCTTCTGAGAAATAGACAGAGAGTTGTTGAAATAGACTGTTATAATGCTTACATTGATCGCGCAGAATGTGAAATTAGGCGTAACAGCAAATATTTCTGGTCCTTCTTAAAATCAAAAAAGGAAGGTCCTAACGATTTACCAAATATTATGACTCTTGGAGACACATCGTCATCTGATGGCGGGGAGATAAGCAACATGTTTAATAGTTATTTTCAATCTGTGTTTGAACCGGATGGAAGTTCAGTTTCATTGGCGCCGAAGGGTCGATCTTTCGTGGATCTACACTCTATTGAACTCTCAATACCAATTGTCAAGAATTATCTTAAAAACCTCGATACACGTAAGGGTACCGGCCCTGATGCTTTACCTCCCTGTTTTCTTAAACAATTTCGCAATGCATTAGCGTTACCGATATTTTTATTATTTAACATGTCTCTCCATACCGGATGTTTACCAACTTTATGGAAAAAATCTTACATTGTACCTATTTTAAAATCCGGTAACAAACATGATATAAAAAATTATAGGCCCATATCCAAACTTTGCTGCATTGCGAAGTTGTTTGAGAAAATAATTTACGACACAATATTCCCCATTATACGTCCCTACTTAATAAATGAGCAACATGGTTTCATCAATAAAAGGTCGACGGAAACAAACTTATGTGAATTTTTGCACCGGGTTTCTAATTCCATGGATCAAGGACATCAGGTGGATGTCGTGTATACCGATTACTGTAAAGCCTTCGATAAAGTGTCTCACAATATACTTATTTACAAACTTGAAGGTTTCGGTATACACGGCGACCTGCTCAGATGGTTGGATTCATATCTTCGCAACCGTAGTCAGGCTGTCTCTATTAGGGGTTATCTGTCATCTTTTATACCGATAAGTTCAGGTGTTCCTCAGGGCTCTCACCTCGGTCCTTTACTGTTCAATATATTTATAAATGACATAAATAATGTATTTGTGTCTTCAGATTTCCTTCTATTTTTTTTGTGTCATCAGCATATATGCTGATGACACAAAAATTTTCAAATCTATTAAATCTTTAGATGATTGTCATGATCTACAATCTGACTTAAATAGGTTAGAGACATACTGCAAATTAAATTCTCTTCACCTTAACATAAACAAATGTGCTATAATTTCTTTTTCTCGTAAGCGTAAAACTTTGCTTTATAAATATACTATCAATAATAACGACATATCAAGGGAGACCGAGGTGAGAGACTTAGGCGTGACTCTGGATAGCAAGCTTTCTTTTGGTTCTCATATTAGAAGTATTTCATCAAAAGCCTATCGCATGCTAGGATTTATAATGAGAACAGGATCTGAATTTAAAAATACTTCTACTATTAACCTGCTTTATAACGCTTACGTCCGTTCTATACTCGAGTATGCATCTACGGTATGGAATCCTCACTACAATATTCATATAAATGAAATTGAGAAGATCCAAAACAAATTTTTAAAATATTTGTCTTTTAAATCTAGCGATTGTACCCATGAACCTTTATTATCTCTCTCAAAACGCCGATCTATGAGAGACCAAGTTTTCTTATATAAAATTATTAATAATATTATTGATTCCCCTTTTCTACTAAGCAAGCTGTCTCTGAACTGCCCACGATCCAACGCTCGTCAACCGCTATGTTTTTATAATCCCACTTGTCATTCATCACATAATGCTAACTGTTTTCTAATCAGAGCTTGTCGCGAATATAATAAGCATTTTGGGAACATTGATATATTTCATTTATCTTTAATTAAATTTAAAGATATAATTTGTAACCTTCTTAAATTAACTTAACTATATACTTTTAATATTGTCAAATAATTTTTTATTTTTCTTATTGTGTTAAAATATTTGAGTGCATTATATGTTTTATCAATCGGTGGAAACTTCGCTGGATAATGTGATATCTAAACTATATTATGTAATTTGATTATATGTTATATCTGTTTGTTTCCCAAATATTAAATAAATAAATAAATAAATAAAAATTTTATTAACATGCTGGTGTACCAATCTAAGCACTGTTTTTCGAGTAAATGTTTTAAAGTTTCAATTTTTTCAGCATCCTTTAGTATCTCGAAACGAATACACTCATTCTCAAATTCATTAATCCATTGGTTAACATTTGATGTTTTCCCCGAAAATTTCTCTACTAAAAATTTCTCTGCTATTTTTCCTAGATTTTTATTCCCACCTTCCATACTTGTACTATTATTATCCGGCAACTTTGTTTCCTGTGTAATTTCATCGAGATATTGGTCACCAAACTGTACATTTTCGCCTTCATCCAAGTAGATTTTTCTCAATTCTTTGGTTAATGGGATCCATAATTTTCGTGTTTGATGTCTTTTTTTTAGCGAATTCTTGATTTTTGTAAAAACGTCTGTCGTCGTTATACCAGTATGTTTACAAGCAGGTTTTAATCGTCTGGAATATCAAATACACGTCCATACGGTGTCTCGATTGAGGTTATGGCAATCACATTCGATTTGCCATCAGAAGCTGCTAATACAGCGAACGTGAATCGTAATTTTTCCATTTTCTTAACCAAAAATGTCGTTTTGTAAGACTATTGGTCTATAGTTATTCAATTAGAATCGGCAAATTAAAAAACGTGTTGCTCTTTAAAAACAAAGATTCTTTTATTTCAACTATTTTTACATTTCTAACTAAACACAAAGTACATCTATAGATATTACTAACCTGTAAAAACAAAGAAACGACATTTACAGTTAATTTGTCGATCTGTTTCGAATTTAATAAAATTAATATTTTTCTACATTAATAAAATTAATATTCTGACAAGTCACCATCTTATTCATATTTTAAATACCTCACTTATACATCAATACTGCTTTACCGATCTTTTCTAGATAGCGCCATCTTTAGAGTCAGCGAAGACAACAGTTACCGACCCACTGACGCGCCGCAATTTAAACTCATAAAGGAATCTTAAGTATTCCTATACATGTATATTTTTTAGATAAGAATAATACAAACCATAAATCACTTACTGACTTTTTAAACTATTCAAATATAACGCAATACATTAGTGAGTCTACGCATTTCACAAATCATAGCGAAACTCTCCTAGATTTGTTCTGTACCGATGCAAGTGTTTGTCAGATCTGGGTTGATTATATCTGCACTCTAAGCAGTCACTCATTCATATCTTGTGAGGTTACTGTTAGTAAAGATAAATTTACGCCAAAAAAATTTTTCTACAGGGACATAAAATCTATTAATCCAAATGAATTAGATACATGTCTTGCACTTATCAACTGGGACTGCATTGCTGAACTTCAAAGTATAGATGACATGGTGGGCGAATTTAATATAGAGATTCGACGGATTTATGATACTCTTGCACCTTTGAAATGTCTGCACGTTAAGCATCGTCATTATCCCTGGATTACATCTACTATCAAGCTTATGATGAGACTACGGGATAATGCACACCTAAGAGCTCGTAAAACGAAAGTAGATGCCCACATTAATCATTATAAAGACTTAAAAAGCTTTGTACGCTTATCAATCAAAAATGAGAAAAAAGCTTGTTTTGAAACTTATGTTAATAAAAAACTTAATAACGCAATCTATGGAAACACATCAAATTTAATGTTAATATTCATAGAAAAAGTGACTGTATACTACCGGAACATTTGCGTGATCCAGATAAACTGAATACCTTTTTTCTTACAGTTCCTGGTAGCCACAATGCAAGTCAATTAGAAATTGAATACTATCAACAAAATAAATTTAGTGATCCAAATTTAAGCTTAAAGGTAGTATCAGAGTCTGAGATCTTTAAACATATTAAAACTTTGACTACAAATGCCATTGGTGCAGATGGCATCTCTCTCGATATGATATTGCCCACTCTTCAATATACCTTAAAGTTGATAACAAAAATAGTCAACACGAATAGGAATTCGTGACCTAAAATCGTTAGGAAATTTCCGCTATAAGTATAGATTATATTTATTAGATTTTTTTTTTTTATGGTATAGGTTGGTGGACGAGCAGATGGGCCACCTGATGGTAAGTGGTCACCATCACCCATAGACAATGATGCTGTAAGAAATATTAACTATTCCATACATCATCAATGTGCCACCAACTTTGGGAACTAAGATGTTATGTCCTCTGTGCCTGCAGTTACACTGACTCACTCACCCTTCAAACCGGAACACAACAATACTGAGTACTGTTATTTGGCGGTAGAATAACTGATGAGTGGGTGGTACCTACCCAGACGGGCTTGCACAAAGCCCTACCACCAAGTGAATAGATAAACAAAAAAATTCTTATACTAGACATAATTAAGCAATACCTATTGATTATTATCTTTTTGACGTTAATTTTATTCATTTAATTCAATCGCAGTTATTTTTTTTTTATTTATTTATTTATTTTATCTATTTATATTTGTATTTATACACATGGGTACGTAAATTTATATACAAAATTAATTTATATGTCGTTAACAAAATTTAAATATAAATTATGTTAATATTCAAGTATACGTATATTGCAAAATTAAATTAATTATAATTTTACGACACGAACCCGTTTGGTTTGCGGTCCGATTGCAATAGGCAAGAATCGCGTTATCGCCTGGTGATCCCATGACCTTGGCTTCCACGCTCAGCTGCATTGTTTTTTATGAGATGTCATCTTAACCGCTCCTATTTCATAACTCCTTAGTTCTTCAATCCATATCTTTAAGATAAAGCGAAATAAATTAAGATATTGGGTTTTTATGTTAGCGTGTAATTAAATATATATGCAAATAAAACTGAATTTTACTATAATCACATATATTTTATATATCTTTGGTGCCATAAAAATACTTCTTACCTTATATTGTCTTTTCCAAATACTTAAAAACATAACTATAATTTATTGTCAAATCGCTGTTTGTATTTTTCTGTGTTCGTTTGGATATTTTTAGTTAAGCGAACAACATGCTTACGGCTAAGCGTCAGACGCTGCGGGCTGCGCGGGGCGACTGGGCGTGTGAGCATTAATAAAACTTTTAACAAAAAGAAAAACCGACTTCAAACAAAACACTATTTTAAAACAAATGAATATGCACGAAAAAGTAATAAAAATAATTGCGTATTCAACATATTTTTTAGAGTCTTCCTAAGTTAAATGAAATGAAAAATATTAGACTACTTAAAAGTCGATTAACGAGTATATCATGTAGTTATAGTTATTGGTATATTTGGAGCCGGTGTCAGCCACGGTGCCCTTGCCCCAACAATCAAAAGAAAGAAGCGATACGAGCCCCTTGATTGTGTAAAAGGTAATTTGTAAAAAACATATTTGTTAAAGTATTCTCGTATTGTTTTTTGATAGATATACTGTAGGGTATTATTGGCTGACACCGACTCCAAATATAACAATAATTATAACTACATGATATAATCGTTAATCGACTTTTAAGTAGTCTAATATTTTTCATTTCATTTAACTTAGGAAGACTCTAAAAAATATGTTGAATACGCAATTATTTTTATTACTTTTTCGTGCATATTCATTTGTTTTAAAATAGTGTTTTGTTTGAAGTCGGTTTTTCTTTTTGTTAAAAGTGTTATTTATTTTTTGATTTTAAGTGAAGCTGATGTTGACTAACTATTTTTTTTTTAATATGGATAGATTAAGCGTTCCGTTTATATGAGTCAGAAACTACTTCGAGGACAATTTCAAAGGAAACTTGCGAATAAAGCAAAAATAGACTTTCGAAAATGCGATTTAATACGTCACGCGGCGTAAACAACAAGGATCCCTCGAAAGAGCTGTAATCGAACTCAGCAAAAAAACTTTGAAAAAGACCAACTATATTTCGTACATCATATGACATCACATCACATATACAAAATTTGATTAAAGATAGTAAGAAATTCTGCCCCATATCGCACCCTAACTGCGAGCCGTATAGGAGTTCCATCACTACATAGTATAAAACAAAATCGCTTTCTCTGTCCCTATATCTTTAAATCTACGCAACGGATTTTGATGCGGTTTTTTTTTAAAGATAGTGTGATTCAAGGGGAAGGTTTGTGTATATAATACATGAACAATATAGTAAAGAAACACTGATAATTTTAGAAGTTTGCGATGTGATGTCGTAAATACACAAATTCTGTAGTATATTTAGTATCAGTATTGCACCCGTGCGAAGCCGGGGTGGGTAGCTAGTTGATTATAATATTCGACTATGATAATTACGTAAACATAACCACATTATGGAAGGTGACTCAAATATCCAAATAACCTATAAATAAAAGATTCGACTGAGTATCGCTAACGTGCTCCTCAGAATTGTTCCGTTCCCTTCCGTTCCGTTCCTTTGTCATGGATCCTGTGCTCAGAACCTTACCAAATTTTCACCAAATTACCCTTGAAGTATATATTTTATAATAAAAAAAGAATTATCAAAAATGGTTAACGTGATTTTCAGTTATTCACCGATTTGTCGCGCATATACATAATGCAAATTTAAGACTTATGTCGTTTTCATATGGATACCATCATCGGAAAAAAATTTAAAAAAAATGGAACCCCACGGGAAGCACTACCTTTCAAACAAAAAAAAAAATATCAAAATCGGTCCACCCAGTGAAAAGTTATGAGGTAACAAACATAAAAAAAAAAAAAAAAAATACAGACGAATTGATAACCTCCTCCTTTTGGAAGTCGGTTGAAAACACTTATAATATTATGTACAATTTTACGTATAATTAAGAAAGAGGTTGCGCCCTGCTCCCGCGCGTTCCGGTGCACACTGCGTAGCAAGTGCGACAGATATACTCGTACCTAATATTATATATATATATATTTCCTCTTTTATTATTTATTGCATCGATTTAATATCGCTCTTTTATTGTTACCGCTGTCAGTTCCGCAATAGCATTAGGAGACCACTGAAAATCAGTGTAGAAGCAACTAAACTTGTTCTGTTGTAGTTGTATTTTTAGTTATTATTATTATTTTTTGTTCATGTTTGATGTATTTTAGGATAAGTGATATTTTGTTATGTTTCGTTTTTTATGTTGTGTGAAAGTAGTGTAATTTAATCAATAAATGTTTATTATTATTATTATTATTATTATTATTATTATAAGTGAGTAAGTGAGTAATTGAGTAAATAAATGAATAAATGAATATAGAGCGGAGGGCTCGTTATTGTTGTGTTCTTAATGTTATAAACATAAACATAGTATAGGGTAGTTGTCAACGTGGCGTGAGTCCGAATAAACGATTCATGCGAATAGACGTTTTATTTAACGGTGGCGAACGCGGAAAAAAATATAAATAAAAAATAAATCATATTTAAGAATAAATTTTATAAAATGTCGGTCGGACATATGCGTGAGTTTATTGTAAAATCGGGGAACTGGTTAAGTTATGTGGAAAGACTAGAAAGAGACTTGGGGAAATATAGCAACCTTTTTTGACGCATTGACCGAAACAATAGGTAGTTTACCCTATCATGATCATCTGTATGTGTTAGGAGATTTTAATATTAATTATATCGGTACGCGAGATATTCATAAACAAGCATCGGACCCGTTCCTATCGACTCATGGCTTAAGACAATATGTCACTGAACCCACACATTTTACTCCTAATAGTGAATGTTTAATTTATATAATATGTTCGATAATTTGTTCGAATACATTAGTTAGTCAGATTAGAATAGATTATGTCGCTGAGTTCGGAGGCCATGCGTTTATATCCTGCGAAATAAGTATTAAAACACACAAAATTTTACCAAAAACTATTATTTATAGACCATTAAAGGACATCAATCCAGAACATCTTAATGAGACACTTAATTAATTAATTGGAAAAGTGTCACTGATATCGAGGAAATAAACGACATGGTGGCTGTATTCAATAGTAACTTGATGTGGGTCTTTGACTTACTGGCACCTAGTAAATTAATATGCATCAGAGAAAACCAGTATCCCTGGATAACATACAATATAAAGTTGTTGATGAGTCGTCGGGATGCGGCTCACGTAAGAGCGAAAAGGACAGAGTCAGAGACAAGTATAAGTTTTTATAAAGATTTGAAATTGCAGGTTACTCAAGCAATACATAGAGAGAAGTCTGCTTACTTTAATTACCATATAAACTCGAATATAAAAAACTCAACTGTGCTTTGGAATCACTTGAAAAAATATATTAATATAAAACAAAAGTGTAATAATATTATACCAGAGGAAATCAATAATCCGACTACTATAAATAATCATTTTCTAAACATCTCTGATAGTAATTACGTTTTTCTTTCGACAATTTTATTATTACGAGTTGCATAAATACGGTACAGCTATATTTACATTGTCAAATCAAAATCAAATCAAAATCAAAATACTCTTTATTGTACACCATTAAATAAATTACATATACACGGTTAGATGAAAGATGTACAAGAGGCGGCCTTATCGGTAACACAGCGATCTCTTCCAGGCAACCTTAAGGTAGAGGAAAACAGATATAGAAAAAGGTAGGGGTGTACAGAGCAGATGTAAACATAATAAATAAATACAGTGTAATATTAATATGTATATTAAAAAATAATAATAATAATGTACAGTACCCGATATCTAAAATGCATACATATATGTATCTATCTAATTAAATTCAAATTATAATATACAAAAATTAAATTAATGTCTCGCGAAAAAAAAAAAAATAAAAAAAAAAACAATAAATTAAGTAAATAATTCTATTAAGAACAGCAATTAAAGTACAAGATAGTATTGTCTCAAGGAATTTTTAAATGAAGCAAGTGATTGTGCACGTCTTACTTCATCAGAAAGAGAGTTCCACAGATGAATAGCCTGAACAGTAAAGGAGTTTGTATAGAATGAGGTCGAATGAGAAGGGATCTTTAAAAGTAAATTATCTTCTGAACGAAGAGAACGATTGTGACTTGAACCTAAAAATTTGAAATCTACTTTACTCAATACTCTTTCATCCTTCAACTCCGTTCTATTTAAAAGAGAATTTCAAATTAATATTAAGTGTAAATATTTTGAAATGAAATAAATTTATTTTTCAGGCTATCGGTGTATCAATCCTTTATTTGGAGCAGTTAAGCTATTAATGATGATTTGTTGCAGACTGCCAGACAACATCCAAGAAACATGTGGCCATGCATTAAACTGCAATCTACATATCCATATCATTAATTTTCTAATTATTTAATTCTATCAATAAATATACTAAGAAAAATCGATTTATCTCGTTATTTAGTAACTTGTTTTTTGTGTTACTAGCATGGTTTTATAAAATAATTTTGAATTAAGAATGATTAAAAATTCTTCACAATTTTATAAGAAAAATCTATAAATAAATATGAATACACTTGACTACAGTGGTTTGTTTTGAACACTAATAAACAATCAATTTCAAAAACATTATCATTGCTTAATAATATACTATGTTGGTGTTATTCATACTTTTTCAATTAATGGGTACATTAAAACAAACAATTAAACAATCTTTATTGTTTAATGTAAATACATAACTTATGTATGCAATACATGTCGGAGAACGGGTGACAAAATAAATAGTAGAACCAATTTATAAGTAAACAGTGTATATTTATTTAATTAATTGGTGTATTAACGGCTGCTTCACAATATATTTATGATAATATCTAGATAATCTATTAGTTGTATTGAATTATCAATTGAATCAATCAAAAATTATCTTCAGCAATTAGATGTTAATAAAGGCTATGGTCCCGATGGTATACCATCTCTTTTTTTTAAATCTTGCTATAAACCCCTTGCTCAACCTCTGTTAATTATGTTTAAGTTGTCACTTAGTTCTGATAAAATTCCCAAGATCTGGAAAGAGTCCTACGTAGTTCCAATTTATAAATATTATTTGAAAAAAATATTTATGATGAAATTTATCATTTTATTAGACCTCATCTAATTCCGGAACAGCATGGTTTTATTGGCAAAAAATCCACAGAAACTAATGTGTGAATTCACTCATCGAGTAGCTAGAGTAACGGACAAAGGTGGTCAAATGGACGTAGTTTATACTGATTTTTCTAAAGCGTTCGATAAATTATCTCATACTTTATTAGTAAAAACACTTAGAAATTTTGGTATACACAGTGATTTTCTTCGGTGGATTGAATCTTACCTAAGAGGTCGTCACCAAGCGGTAACTGTCAAAGGTTACTGCTCATCTTTTGTACCCATTACTTCCGGGGTACCTTAAGGCTCCCATCTTGGTCCTTTGTTTTTCAATATTTTTATTAATGATATAAATTTAATATTTCAATATAGTAATATACTACTTTATGCTGATGATTTAAAAAAAAATTGTGAACCTTTTCGTTTTTCTGTCTACCCTTGAATATGCCTCTACCGTATGGAATCCTCAGTATAAAACTTATATAAATGAATTAGACTCCATTCAAAGAAAATTCTACAAACACATGTGTTATAGAGCTGTATCTTCTGCTAAAATACAACTCTTGTCTCCTCTTACTTTACGTAGACAAGCTATAGATCAACTTTTCTTATATAAAATAATTAACAGTTTCGTAGATTCACCTTTCCTATTGTCTAATATTGAATAAAAATATTCCATCAATACTGATATACATACTATTAATACAAGAAATAAGAATAAACTTGTAACCCCCAGTTTCCGTTTGCATACGGTAAATAGAACGTTTTTGTGCAATGGTATACGCATATACATATAATAAGATACCGGAAAATATAAACAATTTACCATTTCCAAAATTTAAAAAGATTATTAAGACTAAATTAATAAATAAATCATATTATTCATTAAAAGAGTACTTTTTAGAAAGAAACGCCTAGAGCTAGGCTCGGTTTCCATCATAGGACACTAATTACTGTAAATTGCACATTTACAACAGCATTGTAAATCTGTTTATTTAAAAAGAGCAACTATGCGAGTTTCTTGCCGTTTCTTCTCGCTAGAAGCTGCTTTCCGAAACGGTGGTAGTATTTAATTGTTGACGATTCAAAAACGCTTCATTGTGAAGTTTACTTGAATAAAATTGATTTGATTTTAAAACAATAACAATAAGTTATACTTATTCTTAAACACTAATTACATTGAATTCTTTGTACAGAATATTTAAGGTTTAATTATTACAGAATAAATAAAAGAATGCGCTCACCTGGGTTAATCACCAAATAAACGGTTCAGAGCACCGATTGTGCCGTGTTCAACACTGAACTACTTCTGATCTGTTGACATCTGTCGAGCCTTTTTTATAGCAACTTGTCCTTTTGAGTCAATAGCACAACCGTATTATAAGATCGGAATTTGATTAAAAAATTTTCAAGTGGTAGTGCCACACTGCATACCTCTCGGTTGCAGTCGAATGGGCCGGCACGCTCGGGGAAGTACCACTCTCTCACTTAAAATCGGCGTGAAGTGGTAGCTATGCTACCGCGTTTCTTTTCTTTCTTACACACTCGCTGTGGACTTCTGCAACATAAGGGGACTCAACTCCAACTTGAATGCCGTTCACTTTCACCTTGAGACGGCGAAGCCGGCCTTGCTCTTTCTTACCGAGACCCAGATATCTTCTCCTGCCGATACGTCTTTTCTCTCTTACCCCGGGTACAAATTGGAGCATACTTTTGTGCCACGAGCTGGGGTGTGCGTTTACGTCAGAGATGATATCTGCTCTCGACGCCTCGGCAGCCTTGAAGGGCAGGACCTATCAATTATCTGGCTGCGCGTAGACTGCGACGACCATCCGCGAATCTACGCGTGCCTTTATAGGTCCCATAGCGAAAGTAATACCGAATAGTAATGCCGAAACCGACCGACTGGTTGAGCACGTCCAATTGGCTACAGATTCCGTGCTGCAGCAGACTCCATCCGCAGAGATCATTATTCTGGGCGATTTCAATGCTCATCATACAGAGTGGCTTGGATCACGCATCACTGATCATGCGGGTAGATCTGTTCTCGACTTCGCTTTGGCTTATGATTTGACACAACTGGTCACCTCGCCAACGCGAATACCGGACGTGGAGGATCATACACCTTCCCTGTTGGACCTTCTGCTGACTTCGCATCCGGACGGCTATAAGATTGTCGTCGATCCCCCTCTGGGCTCGTCGGACCACTGTCTCGTCCGGAGTACAGTGCCAGTTACACGATACTCACGACCTCGTTTCGCGGGCTGTCGTCGCGTGTGGCACTACAAGTCAGCAGATTGGGATGGGATGCGGTCCTTCTTTGCATCTTACCCATGGGGGCGAGTTTGTTTCTCGATGGATGATCCGAGCGTTGTTGCTGACTCTGTCGCCGATGTGGTGCTTCAGGGTATGGAACTTTTCATTCCATATTCTGCGGTGCCCATTGGTGGCAAGTCCCAGCCCTGGTTTGGTCGCCTCTGTAAGACGGCTTCACGCCGAAAATGGGAACGCTACCAAGACTGGGCTAACGCATCGGCGTCTCGTGATACAAACACCAGCACATTCAGAAAGGAATATAACTCTGCCTCCAGGTCCTTCAAAAACGTGATAGCTGAGGCGAAGTCGAAGTACATTGGCAGAATTGGTGAGAGACTGGTGCGCTTCCCATCAGGAACACGTGCGTTCTGGTCTCTCGCTAAGGCTGTCCTAGGGAATTTCTGTCAGCCTTCTTTTCCATCTTTGCACAGGGACGGTGAGTCATTGGCCCATACCGCGAAGGAGAAGGCCGATCTTTTAGGGTCTCTCTTCGCGTCGAACTCGACTCTGGATGACCAAGGAAAGTCACCACCATCAATCCCGCGATGTGATACGACGATGCCGGAGGTTAAATTTCGGCAAAGTGCAGTTCGGAAAGCACTTCTTTCCTTGGACATTCACAAGTCGAATGGACCCGATGGCATCCCTCCAATCGTGCTACGGACATGTGCTCCCGAGTTGGCACCGGTCTTAACGCGTCTTTTCCGGCAATCCTACGCATTAGGCGTCGTCCCGAACTCCTGGAAGACTGCTTTGGTGCATCCGATCCCTAAAAAAAGGCAACCGCTCAGATCCGTCCAATTATAGGCCTATAGCCATCACCTCCTTGCTCTCCAAGATAATGGAGTCCCTTATTAACTGCCAGCTCCTGCGGTACCTAGAGGAGAATCAGCTGATTAGTGACCGCCAGTACGGTTTCCGTCGGGGTCGCTCAGCCGGTGATCTTCTAGTTTACCTTACTCACAGGTGGGCTGAAGCAGTTGAGAGCAAGGGGGAGGCATTAGCAGCCAGCTTGGACATAGCGAAGGCCTTCGATCGTGTATGGCACAAAGCGCTTCTTTCGAAGCTTCCTTCCTATGGGCTTCCCGGGAAATTATGCAATTGGATTACCAGCTTTTTGGCAGATCGGAGCATCAAGGTCGTTGTCGACGGTGCATGCTCTGACTTAAAATTCGTCAATGCTGGTGTTCCACAAGGCTGCGTTCTATCACCCACTCTGTTTCTTCTGCATATCAATGATTTGTTGCAAATCGGGAACATTCATTGCTATGCAGACGACAGTACCGTTGACACCTTATACACCGGCCGCGCTAATATTTCTCGGGAAAACGTCGAAGAAAACCGGAACAAACTTGTGTCTGAAATCGAGTCTTCGTTAAACGAAGTCTCGAACTGGGGCCGGCTAAATTTAGTCCATTTCAACCCCAAAAAGACGCAAGTTTGCGCGTTAACCGCTAAAAAAACACCATTTGTCGTATCTCCACGATTTGAGAACATCCCGATAGCCGCTACAGGTAGTATCGGAATACTTGGAGTTGATATTTCGAGCCTCGTTCAGTTCCGCGGACAATTGGAAGGCAAAGCCAAATTGGCTTCAAAGAAGCTCGGTGTGCTCAGCAAGGCGAGACAGTATTTCACGTCGGCCCATCGCCTAAAACTTTACAAGGCGCAAATTCGGCCTCACATGGAGTACTGCTCTCACCTCTGGGCGGGTGCTCCCCAGTACCAGCTCCTTCCATTTGACCGCATCCAACGTAGAGCGGCTCGAGTTATCGACGATCAAGCCCTTTCCGATCTCCTTGATCCTTTGGCTTTGCGTAGAGATGTTGGATCACTCTGCATCTTCTACCGAATTTTTCACGGGGAATGTTCCGAGGAATTGTTCGGATTAATCCCGGCTGCTGAATTTCACCTTCGGACATCTCGTCAAAATTCTAAGTTTCACCCGCACCATCTTGATGTCCGAAAATCCACAACAGCGCGATTTCTTAGACATTTTCTGCCTCGCACAACCACTCTGTGGAACCAGCTTTCGCCGGCGGTTTTTCCGAACCGATACGACATGGGAACCTTCAAGAAAAGAGCCTACTCCTTTCTCAAAGGCCGGCAACGCACCTGCAAGCCCCCTGGTGTTGCAGATGTCCATGGGCGGTGGTAGTCACTTTCCATCAGGTGAGCCTCCTGCTCGTTTGCCACCTATTCCATAAAAAAAAAAAAAATATTATCTCCCACACGGCCATTCTGACGAGCAGCCAGTATGGCTCGCGAACTAAAAGAACACATACCTCGCAAAATGTTATACAGAAATGTTTGTTACAAAATCATTTACATCATATAAACATAATAACATGTGCTAAATCACATGGCCCAAAACATTTACATAACAACTCTCAGTGTAAATTGCTAAATCGCATGATAATTACACATTGGCCAAATCACATGGCCTTAAACACATACCAACTCACATGGTAAATTGTCAAATCACATGACAAACATACTGGCCAAATCACAGTGGCAAAGTGAAAAACAAAATTACATATATTCTAAAACACGTTAAAATAAAATGACATATATTCTTAATCAATAAAAGCATTTGTGAAAGCCGTGGTCGTTGGCCAGGCGACCACTCTTCGCAAAAATGTTTACAATTACTACGTACTACAACTTATAATGACATCATACATATCATATTTCATATATATCAATCATCCAAAGTATTCGATAACTCGCGTCCCATATCTGGGCTAATAATACGTAAATTATCATGTGACACGTACAATTCATTGGCAGTCTCATAGACTTTTACAGTATATCTGTCATTATCATTAATTTGTGTAATACGCATGGATATTTGCTAAATTTTTGCTAAATAAATATTTGCTAAATATAAGAGATATTTGCTATCTTGTTTGTTACGAGAATTTTGCTTTACGAGCACAACATCGCCTATTTTAAAAAGGCACAATTTTAGCTTTTGTCTTATCGAAGTCAATTTTCTGGAAATTAGCTCGCTCGTCCATCCTTTGTTTCGATTCTTGACGGCAAATTTTGAGGTCAAAACGTTCAATATTATCTGTCAAGGCTGATAAAGCGGGAAGAGACTGATTACAGCTCATGAGAAGCTGGAAAGGTGCGTGACTAGTGCTTTTGCTGAACGGACTGTTAATTGCTAACTGCACTTTACCTACGACATCCTTCCAACCTCTCCCGGCAGACGTATTTTCAGAAATGGTAAAGCAGTTTGTCAATACTTCATCATTAACTCGACTTGCCAATTAGCACGACTAACGCCACTAGCGATAAAATGTATTTCTATTGACCAACGGTTGCAAAAACTTCTATATTTTTTGCCTGTATATGAAGCCGCCTGATCACAAACTATTCCTTTTGGGGTTCCAATAAAAAAATAGGACAAATTTATGTATGTACGGTTTGAATGCGGAGCTGATGGTGACTCTTTGAAGAACGGAAGGGGCATTCCAAAGACTAAAAGGCATGTGCAAAAACTCAAATTGACCGTCAGGCGGTAACAAACGCAGTTTTTTCAATAGAGTCTTTAGCTAGGGGTATCAGATGGAACCCATCAGCCATATCTAATTCTTTAAAGAATATTGCTATATATTATTCGAAAGTTTGCTTATTTGGTCATCAATTATAGGAAGTGGAAAGTGATCACGGATAGTATTGCTATTGAGTACACGGTAATCTACACATGAATGGGACTCGCGAAAGGGGAATTACTGTCACGAATAATTTAGTTATCTTTTAAATCTTTTATTATTATTATTTTTTTCGTGTTCTCGTTCAGACGGAGCTAAGCAGTATGGTCTTCTTTGTATAATTTTATCTGGATTTTTTAAACGTATTATCAATAGGCCTGTGAAATTGCATTACCGGATGTAAACATATAAGAAAAATTATCTAAGAGTTCGCATAGAGATTCTTTAACTTTGAAAGTAATGGTCGAAAGGCTTACTGCGGGGATCTGTTTTGTTGGGGGAAACATCTTAGTCTTGTTGACATATTTGTTTGGGAGATTTGTGCATGGTTGCCATTCCATGGTTTTATGTTACTATATTTTATCAACCTAATTATTTTTTCTACTTCGCTTCGCGTACCTGATCTTATTAATTTAATTAGTGCTATTAAACCTGCTTATGTCATTGCTTTCCTTTACGATGTTTTCTTTGTTGTTAGCTTGAACCAGTCTTCGGCGTATTTATTTACATACTATATACTATCTCTGATAAATAGATGTTGCACTAAAAACAATGGGTAATTTACAACAACAACAACAACAACAACAACAGCCTGTAAATTCCCACTGCTGGGATAATGGCCTCCTCTCCCTTTGAGAAGAAGGTTTGGAACATATTCCACCACGCTGTTCCAATGCGGGTTGGTGGGTTGCGGGTGTTCCAATGGGTAATATTAGTATTTTTTACCAAAATACTTATGGGTAACGATAAAACAACCAAATTCAAGTTTGAGATTGCATATTTGTTGTGTTTATCTCTGTAACGAAAACCGAGGCAATACTTTTCAAGAGCAATTGTATAACTTTCTAAGTAAATTATCGGGTGCCATGATGGAGCGTCCATCTCATTATTTTTTAATAGTAGGAGACTTCAACATGAGTAATATCGAAGGAATTGAGTCTCAAACTGGTCTAGTCCCTAAATTTTCCCCTAACCTAGAATAATATAGTTACCGACGTTTTACACTGATTGAATTCATTGGTTCCAGAAGATCCATACCACAAATCTCTATTGACTCGTCTTACTATGCCATCTCCAAAACTTGAATCCTTAAGTCTTCGATTCCGTCCTAGTATTCTTTACCATAAAGGCGATTACAGTAAAATAAATAGCGACATCAAAAATCATCCCTGGTTGAGTGCTTTCTGTGTAATTAATGTCGAGGAGACTTGTGCATATTTCTATAGTGTAGTTTTTGATTTAATTAACAAGTATCCACTTAAAGCTAAACGATATACTCTTTACCCACCTTGGTATACATCGGCAATCATTAAAATAATTAAAGAGAAATATAAATACTTAAAAAAAATCAAAACTTATGGTAACCTAAGCGATAAACATTCCTGTGAACTTTTGCGGTCTAGGGAAAATGGTGTTGAGCGCAAATAATACGAAGACTACATATCAAGGATTGAAAGCTCTATCGCAACGAATCCAAAAACCTTTTGTAAATATATTAAGGACAAAAATCTAGCTACGGTTTCCCATCAATAATGAGTTACGGTAATGCGGAAAGCGACTTGAGGCAAGGAATAGTTGAACTTTTCTCAAATTACTTCTTTAACAATTTTTCATCAACTCCTATAGGCAATCAACATCCTAATTCGGCTTGTTGTCGCAATTACGGCTCCAAGCCAATTGCTGACCTAAGTCATATTGAAATAAACGATTCCACAGTAGAAAAACACTTGCTGAGGTTGGATCTCTATAAGTCTGCTGGTCCCGACGGTCTCCCAGCTATCTTTTTGATACGTTGTGCTCGATCTATTAAAGCCCCTATTGCTTTTCTTTTCCGTAAAAGTCTAGTAGAGGGTGTCGTGCCTGCTTTATGGAAATCGGCCTTTATCACTCCTATTTTGAAGAAGGGAAACAGGAAGTTTGTTGAAAATTACAGGCCAATATCCAAATTATGTTTAATATCCAAAATATTTGAACGAATAATTTATGACCAAGTTTATGATTCACTTCGTTCCATATTCAGCCCTCAACAGCATGGTTTTCTGAACATATGGAAAACAGACAGCAAGTCGACGTGATTTATACCGACTTTAGCAAAACGTTTGACCAAATTTACCATCTGTTACTACTGCAGAAATTATATGATGTTGGTATACATGGTGATCTCTTAAGATGGTTTAGATCTTATGTGAACATAAATAAAAATTTTAACAAAAAGAAAAACCGACTTCAAACAAAACACTATTTTAAAACAAATGAATATGCACGAAAAAGTTATAAAAATAATTGCGTATTCAACATATTTTTTAGTCTTCCTAAGTTAAATGAAATGAAAAATATTAGACTACTTAAAAGTCGATTAACGATTATATCATGTAGTTATAATTATTGTTGTATTTGGAGTCGGTGTCTTATGGTAACCACCATAAGTTTTGATTTTTTTTAAGTATTTATATTTCTCTTTAATTATTTTAATGATTGCCGATGTATACCAAGGTGGGTAAAGAGTATATCGTTTAGCTTTAAGTGGATACTTGTTAATTAAATCAAAAACTACACTATAAAAATATGCACAAGTCTCCTCGACATTAGAATGTAGAATGTAGAATGTAGAATGTATTTATTTGAAACACAGGCACAGGTATTACAATAAAAAAGGAACAAGAGAAACAAAAAAAAAAATCTACGAACTAACTAAAACTATGACAATAAATCCAAAAACAATTATGTGCGTAGACATGTACACATAGAAAGCCTGCAAATATGCCGTGTCCCAAACAGGCGGACCATTCAGCGAAATATGGGTCCTAAAAAAAAAACCCAATGCTGATTTTCAATGGTCACCTTTTTGTCGTATTCATCGCTGTGACGGGCAGCGACAAAGACATCGAATTAACATAATAATAATTACGTGAATTAAAATTAAAAAAGAAACTGATATCTGTATAATAAATATAAGAAATATATATTTCTTAATAAAGTCACAATAATCATAAAAAAAAGAAATAAAATAAAAAAAAAATACGAAAAAAAAGAACAATATAATATAAAAGGAATATAAACAATATATAAAACAATCGGCGCACGTGTAGCAGTGCAGGTGTTCACCCTCCGGTCATCAGACAGCCACGCGCGCCGGTAACGGCAAGAGGTGTATGCTCGATTTTTTTAGTGTTTTACGATTATTATATTACGTAACATGCACTCGTGAATTCATGATAAAGGAAACGTGCTTTGTTGACACAAACTACAAAATGAAGAAAATATTAATAAGGTATGTTAATGCACACTATTATAAAATAAATAAATTTTTTTAAATACGTCTTGTCATAACCTAAAATTCATTTTTAGACCACCTTCACAAAACTATGTACGATAAATATAAATGAGGGAGCCGTCTCGGGAGCAGCAGCATGCACGAATGTTGGAACAACCTGGTACACGCGACGGAGCCATACTAATTGGGTAAATAATGCAATCTAACAATATATAATAGTGGAGAAGAATTATGTTTCATATGTACACATTTGTATGTTCAATCGTATATTAATAAATAATTTATTATTTATTACTAAAAAAAAAACAAAAGGAAGAAAAAAAAGAACAAAAAAAAAAATAAATAAATAAATAAAATCTGGTATATATGTACATATTTAAAATGTGCTATTGTGTTTGAAGTTGTAAACTAAATAAATATTGCTTATATTTAACACGAAACGAATTAATGGTTTTCAGGATCCGAAGCGGAGGCGGCAGGTTGTTCCAGCACTTCGTCGCTGCATAACGGAAGCTGCCACGAAACGCCGCTGAACGATGCGATGGCACATTTAGCATATAGGACGATGCTCTCGTAGGGTACCTTTTATTACTTTCTTTTGTCCAGCTCAATTTCTTATATAGATACATGGGGGTTTTATTGTGAATAACACCGAAGAGTAAGGTGGCAAGATGTAATTGCCTGCGGTGTTCCATTTTAATCATTCGTGCGTCATTAAGGTATGTCGTGACATGCGCGCGAGGTGGTACGTTAAAACAGTATCGGGTACATGCGTTTTGTACCCGCTGAATAATATTTTTTGTTCGCGCCAGCAGTCGAGGCCCTATAACAGTATCAGCATAATTAAACTTTGATAGCACTAAGGTGTCGCACAGTTTTATACGCATTTCTTTACTAAGAACATCCCTTATTTGATACAAAACTTTTAATCTGTAGAAGCAATTACGAGCTGTATTAATTGTATGTTTTTCAAACCGTAATTCCTCATCGACCAGCAAGCCTAAATTTCGCACTTCTATGACGCGCTCTATTCTCTCACCTTTTATTTGTATGTTTGGATTTGCATGGCCAATTTCATTAATTTGATTTTTTGTGCCTAATATTATATATTTGGTCTTGCTGGGATTCAAGATGAGGCTATGAGAATCTGACCACTCTGAAATACGGCTAAGATCGTCATTTAACTTTTGAATAGCCGTGATAGCATCGGTTGTTTTAAACGATATGTAAATTTGAATGTCATCAGCATAGATATGATATTTACAATCCTACTACTATTATAAAGGCGAAAGTTTGTTTGTATGGATGTATGGATGTTTGTTACTCTTTCACGTAAAAACTACTGAATGGATTTTAATGAAACTTTACCACAATATAGCTTATACATCAGAATAACAAATAGGCTACAATTTTACAATTTTTGAGGTTTCTAATGTGAGGTCGTAAAAAAACACATTTTTTGCGCTTACATTGCAAACGCTGACTGAATCCTACAAGATAGATCAAAACAATGTACTACAGTATTGTACAACTTAAAATAGTCTACAAAAAAGTCCGTGATGGTAGTTTATCTCTTAGGAATAACCCACAATAACCATTTTTTATCCTTTACTTTGTACGAGAAATAATAGCTTATTTACGAAGCGATTACTAGACTAGACGGGACGAACCTGAAGTCCATGCGAACGAAGTCGCGGGCAAAAGCTAGTATTTAATATTTTCAACTATATCGGCGCAATAAAGTGCAAAGATGATGGGTCCTAATATAGAGCCCTGAGGAACGCCTCTATTGACCGAGCAACAGTCGGAAAGATTCCTCGAACCGTCCTCAGTAACTGTTTCCACAATTTGTTTTCTATTTCCTAAGTAACTTGAAAACCATTTAATTGCGTTTGCACTAAATCCATAATATTTTAATTTTGATAAAAATAAAGCTCTATTTATCGTGTCAAATGCGCGAGAGAAATCTAATAATACAAGGATTGTGCCCTTGCCCACGTCTTGAGCACATAGCACATTGTCAATCACATCCAATAATGCAGTGGTCGTACTGTGATGTTTTCGAAAACCTGATTGCAAGCTGGGCAAAATATTCTGTGATTCTAAGAAATTTGTCAAATTAGTGCATACTAGCTTTTCTAAGATTTTGGATATACAGGGCAAAATGCTTATAGGGCGTAAATCTTTGAGTTCGCTTACATTTTGTTTTTTGGGGATTGGCCTCACCAGTGCGGTCTGCCACAAGGTTGGAAATGTATTACTTAAGATCGATTTATTAATTATTTTAGTAATAATTGATAATGTAGTTGGCAACGTCAAACAAAGCATGTCCAACGAAATTCCATCAATACCGATGGCGTTGGATTTTAAAGATCGAATTATTTTTGACGTTTCAATTTCATTAGTAGGCGTCAAAGTAAACTCTGTATCAATAGCACTATATTTATGTGATTCATAATAATTAATTGTTGATAATGAAACATAATCGCTGCCGGGTACGTTAAGGAAATATGAATTAATCATTGCAGAATTATTAATATTATCTGTGATATTATGACTATGTTTTTGTTTGATGTTGACATATTTTTTTAAATGTTTCCAAAGTGCAATAGAATTTTTAAAATTTGAGTTTATATGTAGATTAAAATAAGCACATTTTTCTCGATGAATTGCTTGTACTACCTCTAGTTTCAAGTTTTTATAATAAGTTTTACTCGAGTCAGAGTTAGACCCCCTTGCTTTAACTTGAGCTTCATTTCTACGATTCATCAATAGTTTTACATTATAAGTAACCCATGGATAATGTGTTTCCTTTATACGCTTAGTTCGATTAGGTGCAAGCACGTCAAATACTGAAAGCATGTTTGCCGTGAACCCGGCGACTATAGCATTTATATCCTCAATTTTACACAATTCCTGCCAATTAATCAATCCCAGTGTAGCGGTGAGATCGTTTATTTTAATATCTTTTATAGGTCTATACGTTATAGTTTTTGGGGGCGTTTTATTTTTCTTAATATTTATTTCGCAGAATACAAATGCATGGCCGCCGAACTCGGCTACATAATCTACCTCAATCCGACCAACTCTAGTGTTAGAGCACATGAGATCAATTAAAGTTTCAGTATTATCAGTAAAGTGAGTAGGTTTATTTATATGTTGTGTGAGGTCGTGAGTAGAAAGAAACGAGTCCAAAGCATGCTTTTGCGAATTATGTGTGCTTAAGTAATTAATATTAAAATCACCCAATAAAAATAAATAATCATAAAACGGTAACGAGCCAATGGTATCAGATAAAGCATCAAAAAAACCGGTCACGTTTGCCCAGGGGGGGGCGGTACGCTGTACCAACAATTATGCACTTGCTATTTGATTTAAAATGGATCCACATTTGCTCAACCATAGGCGCAATGGGATGTTCTAGTGTCCGCGCAGATATACCTAGTTTCACATAAAAATCCACACCACCACCTCGCGATCTTATTTCCGGCGGTCGTGGGATGTGACGCAGTCGGTAGCCGGGCACATTTGGGGCTCTGCCGTCCTCACCCTGCCGTAACCAAGTCTCATTTATGGCAATCACATCTACTTGATGCCGCTCCACTAGTACTGCGAACTCCTCGTGGTGTGAGCCAAGTGAACCCGGGTTAAAAAGACCAAACTTAAGATTATTTACCTTAACCATGGATAATGTTTTATAGTAAATACATAATGAAAATAAGAAATATAAATAGATTTAAATTCATAACAAATACATATACATATGTATAGCGGTATAATACAAGCGATTTTTCAATAAAAAATACAATTTAACAGTAAATAAATAATGAAAACAAAAAATATAAATGCATTTAAGTCCATAACAAATACTTATATACTTATTTATGTTGGTATCGTATAATTTTTTTTCCAATAAAGAGTATTTTATAAGAACATAATTTAAAAATTTTATATTTGATTCAAATATCAAGTATTTAATCCCCCGGAACACGGCACTTTTGCTTTTATTACATATTTGAAAACTAAAAACACTTATTGAGAAACAGCTAAATCTATCAACGTCTTTATAAGCAATTGTAATACAATATATAATTAAGACTTTTGTACTGTTATTTAGTTTTAACACAGACCTATCGATAAAATGTATATTATTAAATAGGGCATATCTTAAATACGTTAAGTATAATATCAAAACCATTGCAAACCAATTTAAATTGTACCAAAAAATTTACAGATATCTTTTTCCGTATGTATCCGTTGAACTGTCGTATTCGCCTCGCGCCGCACATATATTCTCCCGTCTCGAGTCCATATGTAACGCCAGCCAAGACGTTTGCCTTCTTCCTTGGCTTTATAAAAAAGCGTACGATTATGTCGATTAAGATGCTCGTTAATATGCACTCGAGAGGGATTGCCGTCGATTACGCCGGAGGTGTCAGTTCCGCGCCGCACCCGCGCCGCCTTTATAATGTCATCACGCAGAGACCGCCGCGCAAGCCGCATGAACACCGGCCGCGGGCGGTGACGCTCTTCACTCGATGACAACAGACGTCGCGGTCCCACACGCTCGGCGCTAACGATGTCGCGGGCGTCGAGTGGGACACCCAATTTGCTCGAGATTGCCTGAGATAGGTGTACCACATTCTCACCATTATATTCCGGTAAACCCGCTATTTGTACGTCATTTAACAACGAGCTCTGTTCCCGGTCATTGATCTCTGTTTTTAGCTCCGTGATTATGTCCTGTACCTGTGAACTGCCATGTTGAGTACAATTGTCAGATAATTTATTCTCCAGGGACGACACGCGTTCTTCTACCATGTCGACTCTTTTATTGAACTCTGACATATTTTCATTGAGCCTGCCCAACTCCAGCCTAAAAGAGGTCATCTCCCGGGCGACCGTGACAAGCTCCAATCTGAGGAGTCGCATTTCCTCGGCAAGCGATAATGCAGGGGTCTTTTCTATATCCACCGAATTCGCGTCCGTGAACACTTCGTTCGTTGTAGGCGATTCGGTGACTGCAGCGGACTTGTTTCTGCTTTCCGGTCCCCGGCAGGCACGGCACATCCAGCGCGTAGGAAGGCGAAAGTCGGGGCTTATGTTGACGCATGACCGATGGAACACGCAGTTGCATTTATTACATTTTGCGCCCTCTGTTGGTGACAGGAACTTACCACATTGATTACATTTATTTGCCATTGTACAAATAATGTAGTATTAGAAATATCCGGAAGGTGTCACTAAATGTATAATATAGGTTTGTGTAGTTTATAGTTTTATAAATATCAGTGTTTGTTTTAGCACTAATAGTAGTATTTATATTTAAAGAAAAAGAAAAAGAAGAATAAACCCATTAATTACACAGAAAGCACTCAACCAGGGATGATTTTTGATGTCGCTATTTATTTTACTGTAATCGCCTTTATGGTAAAGAATACTAGGACGGAATCGAAGACTTAAGGATTCAAGTTTTGGAGATGGTATAGTAAGACGAGTCAATAGAGATTTGTGGTATGGATCTTCTGGAACCAATGAATTCAATCAGTGTAAAACGTCGGTAACTATATTATTCTAGGTTAGGGGAAAATTTAGGGACTAGACCAGTTTGAGACTCAATTCCTTCGATATTACTCATGTTGAAGTCTCCTACTATTAAAAAATAATGAGATGGACGCTCCATCATGGCACCCGATAATTTACTTAGAAAGTTATACAATTGCTCTTGAAAAGTATTGCCTCGGTTTTCGTTACAGAGATAAACACAACAAATATGCAATCTCAAACTTGAATTTGGTTGTTTTATCGTTACCCATAAGTATTTTGGTAAAAAATACTAATATTACCCATTGGAACACCCGCAACCCACCAACCCGCATTGGAACAGCGTGGTGGAATATGTTCCAAACCTTCTTCTCAAAGTGAGAGGAGGCCATTATCCCAGCAGTGGGAATTTACAGGCTGTTGTTGTTGTTGTTGTTGTTGTTGTAAATTACCCATTGTTTTTAGTGCAACATCTATTTATCAGAGATAGTATATAGTATGTAAATAAATACGCCGAAGACTGGTTCAAGCTAACAACAAAGAAAACATCGTAAAGGAAAGCAATGACATAAGCAGGTTTAATAGCACTAATTAAATTAATAAGATCAGGTACGCGAAGCGAAGTAGAAAAAATAATTAGGTTGATAAAATATAGTAACATAAAACCATGGAATGGCAACCATGCACAAATCTCCCAAACAAATATGTCAACAAGACTAAGATGTTTCCCCCAACAAAACAGATCCCCGCAGTAAGCCTTTCGACCATTACTTTCAAAGTTAAAGAATCTCTATGCGAACTCTTAGATAATTTTTCTTATATGTTTACATCCGGTAATGCAATTTCACAGGCCTATTGATAATACGTTTAAAAAATCCAGATAAAATTATACAAAGAAGACCATACTGCTTAGCTCCGTCTGAACGAGAACACGAAAAAAATAATAATAATAAAAGATTTAAAAGATAACTAAATTATTCGTGACAGTAATTCCCCTTTCGCGAGTCCCATTCATGTGTAGATTACCGTGTACTCAATAGCAATACTATCCGTGATCACTTTCCACTTCCTATAATTGATGACCAAATAAGCAAACTTTCGAATAATATATAGCAATATTCTTTAAAGAATTAGATATGGCTGATGGGTTCCATCTGATACCCCTAGCTAAAGACTCTATTGAAAAAACTGCGTTTGTTACCGCCTGACGGTCAATTTGAGTTTTTGCACATGCCTTTTAGTCTTTGGAATGCCCCTTCCGTTCTTCAAAGAGTCACCATCAGCTCCGCATTCAAACCGTACATACATAAATTTGTCCTATTTTTTTATTGGAACCCCAAAAGGAATAGTTTGTGATCAGGCGGCTTCATATACAGGCAAAAAATATAGAAGTTTTTGCAACCGTTGGTCAATAGAAATACATTTTATCGCTAGTGGCGTTAGTCGTGCTAATTGGCAAGTCGAGTTAATGATGAAGTATTGACAAACTGCTTTACCATTTCTGAAAATACGTCTGCCGGGAGAGGTTGGAAGGATGTCGTAGGTAAAGTGCAGTTAGCAATTAACAGTCCGTTCAGCAAAAGCACTAGTCACGCACCTTTCCAGCTTCTCATGAGCTGTAATCAGTCTCTTCCCGCTTTATCAGCCTTGACAGATAATATTGAACGTTTTGACCTCAAAATTTGCCGTCAAGAATCGAAACAAAGGATGGACGAGCGAGCTAATTTCCAGAAAATTGACTTCGATAAGACAAAAGCTAAAATTGTGCCTTTTTAAAATAGGCGATGTTGTGCTCGTAAAGCAAAATTCTCGTAACAAACAAGATAGCAAATATCTCTTATATTTAGCAAATATTTATTTAGCAAAAATTTAGCAAATATCCATGCGTATTACACAAATTAATGATAATGACAGATATACTGTAAAAGTCTATGAGACTGCCAATGAATTGTACGTGTCACATGATAATTTACGTATTATTAGCCCAGATATGGGACGCGAGTTATCGAATACTTTGGATGATTGATATATATGAAATATGATATGTATGATGTCATTATAAGTTGTAGTACGTAGTAATTGTAAACATTTTTGCGAAGAGTGGTCGCCTGGCCAACGACCACGGCTTTCACAAATGCTTTTATTGATTAAGAATATATGTCATTTTATTTTAACGTGTTTTAGAATATATGTAATTTTGTTTTTCACTTTGCCACTGTGATTTGGCCAGTATGTTTGTCATGTGATTTGACAATTTACCATGTGAGTTGGTATGTGTTTAAGGCCATGTGATTTGGCCAATGTGTAATTATCATGCGATTTAGCAATTTACACTGAGAGTTGTTATGTAGATGTTTTGGGCCATGTGATTTAGCACATGTTATTATGTTTATATGATGTAAATGATTTTGTAACAAACATTTCTGTATAACATTTTGCGAGGTATGTGTTCTTTTAGTTCGCGAGCCATACTGGCTGCTCGTCAGAATGGCCGTGTGGGAGATAATATTTTTTTTTTTTTTTATGGAATAGGTGGCAAACGAGCAGGAGGCTCACCTGATGGAAAGTGACTACCACCGCCCATGGACATCTGCAACACCAGGGGGCTTGCAGGTGCGTTGCCGGCCTTTGAGAAAGGAGTAGGCTCTTTTCTTGAAGGTTCCCATGTCGTATCGGTTCGGAAAAACCGCCGGCGAAAGCTGGTTCCACAGAGTGGTTGTGCGAGGCAGAAAATGTCTAAGAAATCGCGCTGTTGTGGATTTTCGGACATCAAGATGGTGCGGGTGAAACTTAGAATTTTGACGAGATGTCCGAAGGTGAAATTCAGCAGCCGGGATTAATCCGAACAATTCCTCGGAACATTCCCCGTGAAAAATTCGGTAGAAGATGCAGAGTGATCCAACATCTCTACGCAAAGCCAAAGGATCAAGGAGATCGGAAAGGGCTTGATCGTCGATAACTCGAGCCGCTCTACGTTGGATGCGGTCAAATGGAAGGAGCTGGTACTGGGGAGCACCCGCCCAGAGGTGAGAGCAGTACTCCATGTGAGGCCGAATTTGCGCCTTGTAAAGTTTTAGGCGATGGGCCGACGTGAAATACTGTCTCGCCTTGCTGAGCACACCGAGCTTCTTTGAAGCCAATTTGGCTTTGCCTTCCAATTGTCCGCGGAACTGAACGAGGCTCGAAATATCAACTCCAAGTATTCCGATACTACCTGTAGCGGCTATCGGGATGTTCTCAAATCGTGGAGATACGACAAATGGTGTTTTTTTAGCGGTTAACGCGCAAACTTGCGTCTTTTTGGGGTTGAAATGGACTAAATTTAGCCGGCCCCAGTTCGAGACTTCGTTTAACGAAGACTCGATTTCAGACACAAGTTTGTTCCGGTTTTCTTCGACGTTTTCCCGAGAAATATTAGCGCGGCCGGTGTATAAGGTGTCAACGGTACTGTCGTCTGCATAGCAATGAATGTTCCCGATTTGCAACAAATCATTGATATGCAGAAGAAACAGAGTGGGTGATAGAACGCAGCCTTGTGGAACACCAGCATTGACGAATTTTAAGTCAGAGCATGCACCGTCGACAACGACCTTGATGCTCCGATCTGCCAAAAAGCTGGTAATCCAATTGCATAATTTCCCGGGAAGCCCATAGGAAGGAAGCTTCGAAAGAAGCGCTTTGTGCCATACACGATCGAAGGCCTTCGCTATGTCCAAGCTGGCTGCTAATGCCTCCCCCTTGCTCTCAACTGCTTCAGCCCACCTGTGAGTAAGGTAAACTAGAAGATCACCGGCTGAGCGACCCCGACGGAAACCGTACTGGCGGTCACTAATCAGCTGATTCTCCTCTAGGTACCGCAGGAGCTGGCAGTTAATAAGGGACTCCATTATCTTGGAGAGCAAGGAGGTGATGGCTATAGGCCTATAATTGGACGGATCTGAGCGGTTGCCTTTTTTTAGGGATCGGATGCACCAAAGCAGTCTTCCAGGAGTTCGGGACGACGCCTAATGCGTAGGATTGCCGGAAAAGACGCGTTAAGACCGGTGCCAACTCGGGAGCACATGTCCGTAGCACGATTGGAGGGATGCCATCGGGTCCATTCGACTTGTGAATGTCCAAGGAAAGAAGTGCTTTCCGAACTGCACTTTGCCGAAATTTAACCTCCGGCATCGTCGTATCACATCGCGGGATTGATGGTGGTGACTTTCCTTGGTCATCCAGAGTCGAGTTCGACGCGAAGAGAGACCCTAAAAGATCGGCCTTCTCCTTCGCGGTATGGGCCAATGACTCACCGTCCCTGTGCAAAGATGGAAAAGAAGGCTGACAGAAATTCCCTAGGACAGCCTTAGCGAGAGACCAGAACGCACGTGTTCCTGATGGGAAGCGCACCAGTCTCTCACCAATTCTGCCAATGTACTTCGACTTCGCCTCAGCTATCACGTTTTTGAAGGACCTGGAGGCAGAGTTATATTCCTTTCTGAATGTGCTGGTGTTTGTATCACGAGACGCCGATGCGTTAGCCCAGTCTTGGTAGCGTTCCCATTTTCGGCGTGAAGCCGTCTTACAGAGGCGACCAAACCAGGGCTGGGACTTGCCACCAATGGGCACCGCAGAATATGGAATGAAAAGTTCCATACCCTGAAGCACCACATCGGCGACAGAGTCAGCAACAACGCTCGGATCATCCATCGAGAAACAAACTCGCCCCCATGGGTAAGATGCAAAGAAGGACCGCATCCCATCCCAATCTGCTGACTTGTAGTGCCACACGCGACGACAGCCCGCGAAACGAGGTCGTGAGTATCGTGTAACTGGCACTGTACTCCGGACGAGACAGTGGTCCGACGAGCCCAGAGGGGGATCGACGACAATCTTATAGCCGTCCGGATGCGAAGTCAGCAGAAGGTCCAACAGGGAAGGTGTATGATCCTCCACGTCCGGTATTCGCGTTGGCGAGGTGACCAGTTGTGTCAAATCATAAGCCAAAGCGAAGTCGAGAACAGATCTACCCGCATGATCAGTGATGCGTGATCCAAGCCACTCTGTATGATGAGCATTGAAATCGCCCAGAATAATGATCTCTGCGGATGGAGTCTGCTGCAGCACGGAATCTGTAGCCAATTGGACGTGCTCAACCAGTCGGTCGGTTTCGGCATTACTATTCGGTATTACTTTCGCTATGGGACCTATAAAGGCACGCGTAGATTCGCGGATGGTCGTCGCAGTCTACGCGCAGCCAGATAATTGATAGGTCCTGCCCTTCAAGGCTGCCGAGGCGTCGAGAGCAGATATCATCTCTGACGTAAACGCACACCCCAGCTCGTGGCACAAAAGTATGCTCCAATTTGTACCCGGGGTAAGAGAGAAAAGACGTATCGGCAGGAGAAGATATCTGGGTCTCGGTAAGAAAGAGCAAGGCCGGCTTCGCCGTCTCAAGGTGAAAGTGAACGGCATTCAAGTTGGAGTTGAGTCCCCTTATGTTGCAGAAGTCCACAGCGAGTGTGTAAGAAAGAAAAGAAACGCGGTAGCATAGCTACCACTTCACGCCGATTTTAAGTGAGAGAGTGGTACTTCCCCGAGCGTGCCGGCCCATTCGACTGCAACCGAGAGGTATGCAGTGTGGCACTACCACTTGAAAATTTTTTAATCAAATTCCGATCTTATAATACGGTTGTGCTATTGACTCAAAAGGACAAGTTGCTATAAAAAAGGCTCGACAGATGTCAACAGATCAGAAGTAGTTCAGTGTTGAACACGGCACAATCGGTGCTCTGAACCGTTTATTTGGTGATTAACCCAGGTGAGCGCATTCTTTTATTTATTCTGTAATAATTAAACCTTAAATATTCTGTACAAAGAATTCAATGTAATTAGTGTTTAAGAATAAGTATAACTTATTGTTATTGTTTTAAAATCAAATCAATTTTATTCAAGTAAACTTCACAATGAAGCGTTTTTGAATCGTCAACAATTAAATACTACCACCGTTTCGGAAAGCAGCTTCTAGCGAGAAGAAACGGCAAGAAACTCGCATAGTTGCTCTTTTTAAATAAACAGATTTACAATGCTGTTGTAAATGTGCAATTTACAGTAATTAGTGTCCTATGATGGAAACCGAGCCTAGCTCTAGGCGTTTCTTTCTAAAAAGTACTCTTTTAATGAATAATATGATTTATTTATTAATTTAGTCTTAATAATCTTTTTAAATTTTGGAAATGGTAAATTGTTTATATTTTCCGGTATCTTATTATATGTATATGCGTATACCATTGCACAAAAACGTTCTATTTACCGTATGCAAACGGAAACTGGGGGTTACAAGTTTATTCTTATTTCTTGTATTAATAGTATGTATATCAGTATTGATGGAATATTTTTATTCAATATTAGACAATAGGAAAGGTGAATCTACGAAACTGTTAATTATTTTATATAAGAAAAGTTGATCTATAGCTTGTCTACGTAAAGTAAGAGGAGACAAGAGTTGTATTTTAGCAGAAGATACAGCTCTATAACACATGTGTTTGTAGAATTTTCTTTGAATGGAGTCTAATTCATTTATATAAGTTTTATACTGAGGATTCCATACGGTAGAGGCATATTCAAGGGTAGACAGAAAAACGAAAAGGTTCACAATTTTTTTTTAAATCATCAGCATAAAGTAGTATATTACTATATTGAAATATTAAATTTATATCATTAATAAAAATATTGAAAAACAAAGGACCAAGATGGGAGCCTTAAGGTACCCCGGAAGTAATGGGTACAAAAGATGAGCAGTAACCTTTGACAGTTACCGCTTGGTGACGACCTCTTAGGTAAGATTCAATCCACCGAAGAAAATCACTGTGTATACCAAAATTTCTAAGTGTTTTTACTAATAAAGTATGAGATAATTTATCGAACGCTTTAGAAAAATCAGTATAAACTACGTCCATTTGACCACCTTTGTCCGTTACTCTAGCTACTCGATGAGTGAATTCACACATTAGTTTCTGTGGATTTTTTGCCAATAAAACCATGCTGTTCCGGAATTAGATGAGGTCTAATAAAATGATAAATTTCATCATAAATATTTTTTTCAAATAATATTTATAAATTGGAACTACGTAGGACTCTTTCCAGATCTTGGGAATTTTATCAGAACTAAGTGACAACTTAAACATAATTAACAGAGGTTGAGCAAGGGGTTTATAGCAAGATTTAAAAAAAAGAGATGGTATACCATCGGGACCATAGCCTTTATTAACATCTAATTGCTGAAGATAATTTTTGATTGATTCAATTGATAATTCAATACAACTAATAGATTATCTAGATATTATCATAAATATATTGTGAAGCAGCCGTTAATACACCAATTAATTAAATAAATATACACTGTTTACTTATAAATTGGTTCTACTATTTATTTTGTCACCCGTTCTCCGACATGTATTGCATACATAAGTTATGTATTTACATTAAACAATAAAGATTGTTTAATTGTTTGTTTTAATGTACCCATTAATTGAAAAAGTATGAATAACACCAACATAGTATATTATTAAGCAATGATAATGTTTTTGAAATTGATTGTTTATTAGTGTTCAAAACAAACCACTGTAGTCAAGTGTATTCATATTTATTTATAGATTTTTCTTATAAAATTGTGAAGAATTTTTAATCATTCTTAATTCAAAATTATTTTATAAAACCATGCTAGTAACACAAAAAACAAGTTACTAAATAACGAGATAAATCGATTTTTCTTAGTATATTTATTGATAGAATTAAATAATTAGAAAATTAATGATATGGATATGTAGATTGCAGTTTAATGCATGGCCACATGTTTCTTGGATGTTGTCTGGCAGTCTGCAACAAATCATCATTAATAGCTTAACTGCTCCAAATAAAGGATTGATACACCGATAGCCTGAAAAATAAATTTATTTCATTTCAAAATATTTACACTTAATATTAATTTGAAATTCTCTTTTAAATAGAACGGAGTTGAAGGATGAAAGAGTATTGAGTAAAGTAGATTTCAAATTTTTAGGTTCAAGTCACAATCGTTCTCTTCGTTCAGAAGATAATTTACTTTTAAAGATCCCTTCTCATTCGACCTCATTCTATACAAACTCCTTTACTGTTCAGGCTATTCATCTGTGGAACTCTCTTTCTGATGAAGTAAGACGTGCACAATCACTTGCTTCATTTAAAAATTCCTTGAGACAATACTATCTTGTACTTTAATTGCTGTTCTTAATAGAATTATTTACTTAATTTATTGTTTTTTTTTTATTTTTTTTTTTTCGCGAGACATTAATTTAATTTTTGTATATTATAATTTGAATTTAATTAGATAGATACATATATGTATGCATTTTAGATATCGGGTACTGTACATTATTATTATTATTTTTTAATATACATATTAATATTACACTGTATTTATTTATTATGTTTACATCTGCTCTGTACACCCCTACCTTTTTCTATATCTGTTTTCCTCTACCTTAAGGTTGCCTGGAAGAGATCGCTGTGTTACCGATAAGGCCGCCTCTTGTACATCTTTCATCTAACCGTGTATATGTAATTTATTTAATGGTGTACAATAAAGAGTATTTTGATTTTGATTTGATTTTGATTTGACAATGTAAATATAGCTGTACCGTATTTATGCAACTCGTAATAATAAAATTGTCGAAAGAAAAACGTAATTACTATCAGAGATGTTTAGAAAATGATTATTTATAGTAGTCGGATTATTGATTTCCTCTGGTATAATATTATTACACTTTTGTTTTATATTAATATATTTTTTCAAGTGATTCCAAAGCACAGTTGAGTTTTTTATATTCGAGTTTATATGGTAATTAAAGTAAGCAGACTTCTCTCTATGTATTGCTTGAGTAACCTGCAATTTCAAATCTTTATAAAAACTTATACTTGTCTCTGACTCTGTCCTTTTCGCTCTTACGTGAGCCGCATCCCGACGACTCATCAACAACTTTATATTGTATGTTATCCAGGGATACTGGTTTTCTCTGATGCATATTAATTTACTAGGTGCCAGTAAGTCAAAGACCCACATCAATTTACTATTGAATACAGCCACCATGTCGTTTATTTCCTCGATATCAGTGACACTTTTCCAATTAATTAATTAAGTGTCTCATTAAGATGTTCTGGATTGATGTCCTTTAATGGTCTATAAATAATAGTTTTTGGTAAAATTTTGTGTGTTTTAATACTTATTTCGCAGGATATAAACGCATGGCCTCCGAACTCAGCGACATAATCTATTCTAATCTGACTAACTAATGTATTCGAACAAATTATCGAACATATTATATAAATTAAACATTCACTATTAGGAGTAAAATGTGTGGGTTCAGTGACATATTGTCTTAAGCCATGAGTCGATAGGAACGGGTCCGATGCTTGTTTATGAATATCTCGCGTACCGATATAATTAATATTAAAATCTCCTAACACATACAGATGATCATGATAGGGTAAACTACCTATTGTTTCGGTCAATGCGTCAAAAAAGGTTGCTATATTTCCCCAAGTCTCTTTCTAGTCTTTCCACATAACTTAACCAGTTCCCCGATTTTACAATAAACTCACGCATATGTCCGACCGACATTTTATAAAATTTATTCTTAAATATGATTTATTTTTTATTTATATTTTTTTTCCGCGTTCGCCACCGTTAAATAAAACGTCTATTCGCATGAATCGTTTATTCGGACTCACGCCACGTTGACAACTACCCTATACTATGTTTATGTTTATAACATTAAGAACACAACAATAACGAGCCCTCCGCTCTATATTCATTTATTCATTTATTTACTCAATTACTCACTTACTCACTTATAATAATAATAATAATAATAATAATAATAATAAACATTTATTGATTAAATTACACTACTTTCACACAACATAAAAAACGAAACATAACAAAATATCACTTATCCTAAAATACATCAAACATGAACAAAAAATAATAATAATAACTAAAAATACAACTACAACAGAACAAGTTTAGTTGCTTCTACACTGATTTTCAGTGGTCTCCTAATGCTATTGCGGAACTGACAGCGGTACCAATAAAAGAGCGATATTAAATCGATGCAATAAATAATAAAAGAGGAAATATGTATATATAAAATTAACATAATAATAAAGGCAGCATTAAACATAATTATTACATAGGTACGAGTATATCTGTCGCACTTGCTACGCAGAGTGCACCGGAACGCGCGGGAGCAGGGCGCAACCTCTTTCTTAATTATACGTAAAATTGTACATAATATTATAAGTGTTTTTAATGCTCACGCGCTCAGTCGCCCCGCGCAGCCCGCAGCGTCTGACGCTTAGCCGTAAGCATGTTGTTCGCTTAACTAAAAATATCCAAACGAACACAGAAAAATACAAACAGCGATTTGACAATAAATTATAGTTATGTTTTTAAGTATTTGGAAAAGACAATATAAGGTAAGAAGTATTTTTATGGCACCAAAGATATATAAAATATATGTGATTATAGTAAAATTCAGTTTTATTTGCATATATATTTAAGTACACGCTAACATAAAAACCCAATATCTTAATTTATTTCGCTTTATCTTAAAGATATGGATTGAAGAACTAAGGAGTTATGAAATAGGAGCGGTTAAGATGACATCTCATAAAAAACAATGCAGCTGAGCGTGGAAGCCAAGGTCATGGGATCACCAGGCGATAACGCGATTCTTGCCTATTGCAATCGGACCGCAAACCAAACGGGTTCGTGTCGTAAAATTATAATTAATTTAATTTTGCAATATACGTATACTTGAATATTAACATAATTTATATTTAAATTTTGTTAACGACATATAAATTAATTTTGTATATAAATTTACGTACCCATGTGTATAAATACAAATATAAATAGATAAAATAAATAAATAAAAAAAAAAAAAAATAACTGCGATTGAATTAAATGAATAAAATTAACGTCAAAAAGATAATAATCAATAGGTATTGCTTAATTATGTCTAGTTTAAGATTTTTTTTGTTTATCTAATAAATATAATCTATACTTATAGCGGAAATTTCCTAACGATTTTAGGTCACGAATTCCTATTCGTGTTGACTATTTTTGTTATCAACTTTAAGGTATATTGAAGAGTGGGCAATATCATATCTAAATAAAACTATTTATAACGGATGAATCGCGTATATTAATTCGCACACTGCAAAGTGCTCGAAACGTCGGGATGTTTAAAAATAATTAATATACGCGATTCATCCGTTATAAATAGTTTTATTTAAATGTGTAATCATCGCGAAAATTTAAGACAACACAATCGAGAGAGATGCCATCTGCACCAATGGCATTTGTAGTCAAAGTTTTAATGTGTTTAAAGATCTCAGACTCTGATACTACCTTTAAGCTTAAATTTGGATTACTAAATTTATTTTGTTGATAGTATTCAATTTCTAATTGACTTGCATTGTGGCTACCAGGAACTGTAAGAAAAAAGGTATTCAGTTTATCTGGATCACGCAAATGTTCCGGTAGTATAAAGTCACTTTTTCTATGAATATTAACATTAAATTTGATGTGTTTCCATAGATTGCGTTATTAAGTTTTTTATTAACATAAGTTTCAAAATAAGCTTTTTTCTCATTTTTGATTGATAAGCGTACAAAGCTTTTTAAGTCTTTATAATGATTAATGTGGGCATCTACTTTCGTTTTACGAGCTCTTAGGTGTGCATTATCCCGTAGTCTCATCATAAGCTTGATAGTAGATGTAATCCAGGGATAATGACGATGCTTAACGTGCAGACATTTCAAAGGTGCAAGAGTATCATAAATCCGTCGAATCTCTATATTAAATTCGCCCACCATGTCATCTATACTTTGAAGTTCAGCAATGCAGTCCCAGTTGATAAGTGCAAGACATGTATCTAATTCATTTGGATTAATAGATTTTATGTCCCTGTAGAAAAATTTTTTTGGCGTAAATTTATCTTTACTAACAGTAACCTCACAAGATATGAATGAGTGACTGCTTAGAGTGCAGATATAATCAACCCAGATCTGACAAACACTTGCATCGGTACAGAACAAATCTAGGAGAGTTTCGCTATGATTTGTGAAATGCGTAGGCTCACTAATGTATTGCGTTATATTTGAATAGTTTAAAAAGTCAGTAAGTGATTTATGGTTTGTATTATTCTTATCTAAAAAATATATATTAAAATCTCCAACAATGATAAATTGATCACGCCATGAAAAAGCGGATAATGATTCGTACAACGCATCAAAAAAAGTTTGTACGCTTAACCAAGGTGGCCTATATGCGGTTCCTATTACAATATTCTTACCTTTGCTTTTATAGCATATCCACATCTGCTCAACCGACGGAGAGGGAGGGTGGCTGAGGGTACGAACATTTAGACCTTTCCTGACGTAGAAACCTACCCCGACACCGCGTATACACAACTCTGGTGGCCGCGGTATATGACGTAAGCTGTATCCTGGTATACTGGGCGCACGTCCCTCTTCACCGGCTCTCAGCCAAGTCTCATTAAGGCCTAGAATGTCCATATTATGCCTTTCTACAGCGACTATTAGCTCTTCGTGATTAGTTCCAAGGGAACCCGGGTTTAGGAAACCAATTTTTAAATTTAATGGCCTTATCATTTTACAATAAATATGCTAATAAAGTGGAGATGAAGTATCGAGATAAAATAAATAACATTCAATAATAATAATCGATTTGATGGCGATTTACCCCTAGTGTACAAAACAGTTAATTGTTGAAGTAATTTGAGAAAAGTTCAACTATTCCTTGCCTCAAGTCGCTTTCCGCATTACCGTAACTCATTATTGATGGGAAACCGTAGCTAGATTTTTGCCCTTAATATATTTACAAAAGGTTTTTGGATTCGTTGCGATAGAGCTTTCAATCCTTGATATGTAGTCTTCGCATCATTTGCGCTCAACACCATTTTCCCTAGACCGCAAAAGTTCACAGGAATGTTTATCGCTTAGGTTACCATAAGTTTTGATTTTTTTTAAGTATTTATATTTCTCTTTAATTATTTTAATGAGTGCCGATGTATACCAAGGTGGGTAAAGAGTATATTAAGTGGATACTTGTTAATTAAATCAAAAACTACACTATAGAAATATGCACAAGTCTCCTCGACATTAATTACACAGAAAGCACTCAACCAGGGATGATATTTGATGTCGCTATTTATTTTACTGTAATCGCCTTTATGGTAAAGAATACTAGGACGGAATCGAAGACTTAAGGATTCAAGTTTTGGAGATGGTATAGTAAGACGAGTCAATAGAGATTTGTGGTATGGATCTTCTGGAACCAATGAATTCAATCAGTGTGAAACGTCGGTAACTATATTATTCGAATTACAAAAGACTAGATCAAGAATCCGGTTATGGCTATTGCAAATAGTATTATGCTGCAATAAGTTGCACATCGCCAATCTGTCGACGAAATGATAATACATTGGGTTAGGGGAAAATTTAGGGACTAGACCAGTTTGAGACTCAATCCCTTCGATATCACTCATGTTGAAGTCTCCTACTATTAAAAAATAATGAGATGGACGCTCCATCATGGCACCCGATAATTTACTTAGAAAGTTATACAATTGCTCTTGAAAAGTATTGCCTCGGTTTTCGTTACAGAGATAAACACAACAAATATGCAATCTCAAACTTGAATTTGGTTGTTTTATCGTTACCCATAAGTATTTTGGTAGTATTTTGTAAAAAATACTAATATTACCCATTGGAACACCCGCAACCCACCAACCCGCATTGGAACAGCGTGGTGGAATATGTTCCAAACCTTCTCCTCAAAGGGAGAGGAGGCCATTATCCCAGCAGTGGGAATTTACAGGCTGTTGTTGTTGTTGTTGTCGTTGTTGTAAATTACCCATTGTTTTTAGTGCAACATCTATTTATCAAAGATAGTATATAGTATGTAAATAAATACGCCGAAGACTGGTTCAAGCTAACAACAAAAAAAACATCGTAAAGGAAAGCAATGACATAAGCAGGTTTAATAGCACTAATTAAATTAATAAGATCAGGTACGCGAAGCGAAGTAGAAAAAATAATTAGGTTGATAAAATATAGTAACATAAAACCATGGAATGGCAACCATGCACAAATCTCCCAAACAAATATGTCAACAAGACTAAGATGTTTCCCCCAACAAAACAGATCCCCGCAGTAAGCCTTTCGACTTACTTGCGAATTCGAATTGTTTACAAAAACATAGACAGTGGTACTCAATATTCGGCTAACAAATACATATTCCACAAAAAATAATTAATGGTTTATCTTGAAATTAACAAAAATGGTAAAATTTTCACATAAATAAACACCGACAAACAACAATAGACACTGCAAAAAGGGTTGAAGAGAAAAAAAGTACTTAACGAATGATTAACTTCTTTGGAATTTGGAAAAATCGGCCTCACTGCGGATCCGAAACGGCTTAGAAATGGTGTTTCTTTGTGCCATAATTTTGCAATACTTAAGCCACGCATAGTCATAATTGCTACTTTTGGCTATATCTTTAGGTCGTGTCAGCAGGTGTTTGTTGTGAGCCGTAAGGTGATCGTTGATAAATATTCTAGACGAGGAATTCCCGAATCCAAGAGAACTCTGAAGAATAGGCTCTTTTCTAAGTTTGCTGGCCGCAATAAAATCTTCTTTAACATAGCGCGATGAGAAAGATACGATTATCGTCTTAGGTGTTGATGAATTCTTCGAAGGTACTCTCGTTATATAATTTATCTGTGATTTAGTAGTGTTGTAGTCAATCAGGGATCCTATTTTTCCGAGCACATCAAAAAGATTTTCATTAGATTTCAACGAAACACCTTTGATTTCGATATTATTACCACTGCACCATGAACGCTTAGCCGATGTGATGTGAAATTGTTCATCTAATTTATTTTTGCTACTGAACTACCACAATCATAAATTCCCTCAACAGCAGCAAAAAAAAATTTTTTTTTTACTTATTTCCGTTACATTTCTTTAAATCTTTGACATGCTAAACCCCTAACGATTTACCATAGACATTATTTAACTGAAAAACATTATTAGATTTTTTTTTTTTTTGTTATTATAGCTTTCTCGAATTTCGGTGCCAATTTAGCCATAAATTTACATCCCGCTTTCGATAGAAATTTAGTTCTTTTCCACACTACCTCACCCACTTGAAAATTGGCTTCTCTACGATTGCTGTTATAATTTTTTTTACTTTTACTCTGTGAAGTTTCAAGTCTATACTGTACTTTTTGATACAAACTAGGTCGTGAATTTATTTGAAATAAATAATCTCTTGTGTCAGTAATGAATGGTTCATCATTAATAGCACATGTATTACTACTTTTATCATTAATGTTTACTGGGATAGAAGTCTCTCTTCCAAAGAATAAGAAGGAAGGTGTATATTCAGTAGTGTCATGTACTGAGGTCCGAATGGCATGCGCAAATTTCTGTAAGTGTGCATCGCATTCGTTATGTTTCTTTGAATTTATAGAAGAAGCTATCATAGGACCAATTACTCTATTCACACGCTCGGTAGGGTTACTTTGTGGATGGTAATTTGGTGTGTACCAAATCAGACTGTTATATTTGTTAACTACATCTTTAAACATTTGTGATTCAAATTGCCTACCATTATCGCAAATAATTGCCTGTGGTATCCCAAAATTAAAAACTGATTCACTAAAATTTCGCAAATTTTATCAGCCTTACCTGTTTTTAAGGGAAAAGGTAATATAAACTTACTAAATAATCATGTTATGACCAAAAGCATAGTCTTATATTTTTTACTTTTAGGAAATGGACCCATTAAATCTAATGAGATTAGCTGCCAAGGTCTTGTAAAATTTCTTTGATTCCCCATAAGACCAAATGGTAGATTTTGAGAAACTTTTACTTTAGCACATACTTCACAATTGTTAATGTATTGTTTCACATAATTTAATATGTCCGGCCAAAAATAATATTTTTAATCCGAAAGACAGTTTTGCGAATGCTTAAGTGCCCTGCCTTAATATCGTCATGACAATGTTTTAAGACATCACTCCTTAAAGAATCCGGAATGTATAACTTCCAATCATAAGCTGGATCAGGGTATAGGCTTCAAATGTATACGTTTATAAAGTAGACCATTATTTACCAGCCAATTAGAGTTGACTTCTTGTTTATTTAGTAATTTATAATCTTTATTTTTGTACCAATCGTCTTTATGGCTTTCGAGAATTTCTACAAGTTTCACCTTTTCATCCTTGTGCATATTAATAGATCTAGATAATGCGTCTGGCACGACATTACATTAACGTGGTCTATGGGAAATGTCGAAACTACTGAAATAAATCTACAATACCTACTACTAAATTCGAAAAAAAATTTAGAGTAAAACTAATACTAATCGACTGACTTTATAATATAAGTAATAAAATATAAAACAAGTAAACACACTCCGTTATATGATAGATACAGTCGAGATGGCCCAGTGGTTAGAACGCGTGTATCTTAACCGATGATTGCGGGTTCAAACCCAGGCAAGCACCGCTGATTCATGTGCTTAATTTGTCTTTATAATTCATCTCGTGCTCAGCGGTGAAGGAAAACATCGTGAGGAAACCTGCATTATCTAATTCTATCCTGTCTAATTTCATCGAAATTCTGTCACATGTGCATTCCACCAACCCGCATTGGAACAGCGTGGTGGAATATGTTCCAATCTCTCTCCGTAATGGAAGAGGAGGCCTTATCTCAGCAGTGGGAAATTTACAGGCTGTTACTTTACTTTACTTTTTTTAGGTGAGGCATGGTAGAATTTCTGAGTCCATGATTATTTTTTTGGTCGACAGATGGAGTTGCGATTTGAATATCTCCTTGTGAGTCCAATATTTTCTCCAGGCAGTCGCTATTCTTCGCTCTACTTCATCTTTATTCCTATCATTCAAAATCAAAATCAAAATCAAAATAAACTTTATTCAAGTAGGCTTTTATAAGCACTTTTGAATCGTCATTTTACAATTAAGTGAAGCTACCACCGGTTCGGAAAGTAGATTCTACCGAGAAGAACCGGCAAGAAACTCAGTAGTTACTCTTTTTTAACATTTAAAAAATACAACGTCATGTTAATTAAATACAATTATTTCAATTAATGTATCCTGCTTGGAAGTCAACGGGTATTAACTCCACGCTTTTTTATCATCTACAAAATCTTGTATCGAATAATATGCTTTTTCTACCAATGTATTTTTTACAAACGATTTGAATTTACTAAACGGCAAAGTTAAAAATTTCTGCGGAATTTTATTATAGAAACGGATACCTTGCCCCAAGAAGGATTTATTGACTTTGCGGAGTCGGAAACTTGGCGTTATAAGTTTATCCTTACTTCTAGTGCATATACAATGATTATCACTGATTTTATCAAAGTGATCAATGTTACTGTGAATATACATGATATTGTTATAAATATATTGCGACGCAACAGTAAGTATTCCTACTCTGTTAAAAACATCCCGAAGAGAGTCTCTAGCTCCAAGATTATAAATAAACCGAATTGCTCTCTTTTGTAAAATAAAGACAGATTCAATATCTGCAGCGTTACCCCAAAGTAATATGCCATATGACATAATACTGTGAAAATAACCAAAATAAACTAAACGAGCGTTATCAATATCAGTTAGTTGTCTAACTTTTCTAACCGCGTATGTTGCGGAGCTGAGTCTTCCTGTTAGGGATGATAAATGAGAAGTCCACTGAAGTCTGGAATCCAATTCTATTCCTAAAAACACCGTAGTATCAGCTACTTCAAGACGGTCACCATTTAAAGATATATTATAATTTTGCTTGCTAACATTAGGTAGGGTAAAAACTACACATTTTGTTTTTTGAGCATTCAAAACTAAATTATTTACCGTAAACCAATTGTGTATCTGTGATAATGCACCGTTCACATCGTCATAGTCATTTTTTTTCCTGTCAACCTTAAAAATCAGCGAAGTATCGTCAGCAAACAACACTATATCACAAATACCCTTAAATACCATTGCTGAATGACATCTGTTTCCCGAGGTAGATGTACTCGGATACATATTCGAGAGGGGTATTTTCGACCAAGATAGGTATTCGGTGGTGGTTGGTCATGATTTTTGTTTTGTCCAGGTTCATCTCCAGTCCCACTTCTATACTCTTGCGATGTAGTTCGTTTATCATGTTATTTAATTGTTGTGGACTCTCTGAAAATAGTATGATGTCATCAGCAAATCTGAGATGGCTTAGAAAATTACCGTTTATGTTAATGCCTTGTTTGGACCACGGTAAGTCTTTCATTATATGTTCGAGAACAGCTATGAACAATTTAGGAGAAACAGGATCACCTTGTCTAACACCTCTACTTATACTGATTTTACTACCCACTTTATCCAGCCTGACTCTACTCGAACTGTTTGCGTAGATATTTTTTAAGATATTTATGTATTTTTCTTCTATATTTTGAGCTTTTAGTGCTTCCCAGATACTATCATGCGATAAAGAGTCAAATGCTTTTTTGTAGTCTATGAAAGCTACATATAGTGGTCTGCGGAATTCCAAGTATTTCTCTATTACCTGGTCGACGACTTGGATATGATCTAGTGTGCTGAACCCGCTTCTAAAACCAGCTTGTTCGATCGGTTGATATTTGTCAATTCTGGAAAAAATCTTTCTAGTAAGCAAGATGCAAATAGTTTATAGAGACACGGCATGAGGCTTATGGGGCGATAGTTGCCAATGTCCGCTGGGTCTCCTTTTTTATATAGCAAAATTATTTCGGATTCCGTCCATATATGTGGCACGGCTTCTTCGTGCAATATTTTATTCCATACAATCGTGATAGGTGTCAATAAGAGAGTCCTTGCATATTTGATGCATTCATTTGTTATACCGTCCGGGCCCGAGCTTTTTTCTGGTTTAAGTCTCTTTATCTGTTTAAGAATTTCGGGTTTTGTAAATTCTTGAATTGGAGACGTAGCTCTACATTTATGGGCTTTATGAGTTTGTTCTACTGAACTTGGTTGGCTGTATAGTTTTGCGTAAAATTCTGTAGCTATTTCTATAATCTTCGATCGGGATATGGTTTTGGTAGAGCCGGATTGTAGTGATGTAATCCAATTCTTTGACTTGTTCATTTCTCTGTATGCTTTTTTGGCCGATCTTGATTTTTCAATGTGTCTTTGTATAATGCTGATCCTGTATGTATTATAACATCTTCTAATTTCTTTGTTTGAAGTTTTATAAAGTTCTTTCAGCTTTTCTTTTTCAGTCTTGTTAAGTTCTTTTTTATTTTGTAGATCGTTTCTTTCTTTCATAAGATGTAGATTCTACCGAATTTTTCACGGGGAATGTTCTGAGGAATTGTTCGGATTAATCCCGGCTGCTGAATTTCACCTTCGGACATCTCGTCAAAATTCTAAGTTTCACCCGCACCATCTTGATGTCCGAAAATCCACAACAGCGCGATTTCTTAGACATTTTCTGCCTCGCACAACCACTCTGTGGAACCAGCTTTCGCCGGCGGTTTTTCCGAACCGATACGACATGGGAACCTATAAGAAAAGAGCGTACTCCTTTTTGAAAGGCGGGCAACGCACCTGCAAGCCCCCTGGTGTTGCAGATGTCCATGGGCGGTGGTAGTCACTTTCCATCAGGTGAGCCTCCTGCTCGTTTGCCACCTATTCCATAAAAAAAGAGCCAAATCTGATAAAATTTTGCATTTAGTTGTCCTTTTAATAAATCTTAAGCTTTGTTGTATAGCGTACACTATTTGTTTGTAGTATTCGTCGGCTTTATAATTAAAATGTGTTGTTACTAGGTTAGGTATGTAGCTGTTTAGATTTTTAAGATATAATTCCTGTTCTTCAATGGTTTTCAGTGTTCTCGGTGCGTTGGAAAAATTGACTCTACATTTTTTTGTTTGTTTGAGGAGTAGAGTACCTCTCAGCATTCTATGATCTGATCCAAAGTGAAGTGATGATAATACTTCAAAGTTTGAAAATAGTTGAGGTTTTGTGGTCATTATATAATCAACCTCGTTTTTTGTATTTCTGTCAGGGGAGATCCAAGTCCATCTGTTTTTAGGTTTAGATTTGAACACAGTATTGATAATTTTCATATTAAATTCATATACGTATTGGATTAGTCTCTCTCCACGTTTGTTCCTTTTGCCGTAGCCGTATTTGCCGAGAGCTGTAATTTCGTGAGCCTTAGGTAATCCAATTTGGGCATTGAAATCTCCCATAGAGATTATGTATTTTGAGTTAGTTGAGTCGTGAGCTTTTGCTACGTCCTCGTAGAAATTATCTATATCTTCCTGAGATGAGCTTTCAGTAGAAGCGTAAGCCTGTATTATAGCAATATCTAATTTTTCTATTTCGATTTCGAGTACACAGATTCTTTCTGAAATTCCAATGAACTTTTTAATATTATCATATTTTTTCTTGACTAAGAAGCCCACGCCGTACAGGCCTTTAGTTTTGCCGAGATAGTACATGATGTAGTCATCATCTTCGATAATATTCTCTCCTTGACGGCGAACTTCACTTAGTCCAATTATATCGTGATTAATGTTTTTTTTTGTTTTTTGTCTTTAGCTCGATCAGCTTAGCTTCTGAAGATAATGTTCTAACGTTATATGTGCAAATAAATAGATTTCTTTTGTTTATTGTCATTGTTTTCCTTGGAGGGTTTTGGTCGAACTCTCCCGCGGTGACCGGCCGTATTGGGAGATTGAGGGGTGGGGGGGCGTTGGTAATTATTATGTAACGTTATTATTTCTTTGTTTTATAAAGGCAGTTATTTTATTCTTTTTCAGAGCTGGGTTTTTGACAATTGTTCCGTCTTGCTTTGGGGAAAATTCTAGGTTGCGTTTCTTTGTTTGTTGTTGGCTAGTAGAGCTTTCTTTAGGGGTATGATAGTTTAAAAATATTATTTTATCGTATTTAATTATTGCTTTTTTGCCTTCTGCTTTATATTTTAATAGTTCTGTTTGCAGTTGTTTTCTCTTCTCTAAAACTTTTTGTGGGTAATCCTCTTTGTAATATGTAGCACTATTTTGAATATTTTACTTGTTTTGTAATAATATAATCTTCTTCCCCATAGTTGTGAAGGTGACTATAACAGGCCTGGCTACTTCCCTTTTCTTTCCTATTCGTTTTACTGATTCAATTTCGTTCCGCTCACAAGATTTATTAATTCCGTTAATAAATGTTAAGATTTTATTTTCAAGCTCTTGATATGATTTTTCTCCTTCTTCAATTCCAAAAAATACTAAGATTTTCTTCCTGATGTATCTCTTCATGCGATCCAAAACATTTTCTTGAATTTGTACTTGTTCGTATAATTTCTTATAATTGTGTTCCATTTTTTCAAATTTTTCGCTAATGTTTATGTTCACAGTGTTTATACTACTTGTAATATTTGTTTCCATTTCCTTCCTTTCTTTTTTCTGTTCTGCTATATCGATTTGTATTAATTTTAACATTTTCATTATGTCTTCCATGTTACTCGCTATGTACCCATATTTTTTATAAACGATTTGAATTTACGAGACGGCAAAGTTAAAAATGTCTGCGGAATTTTATTATAGAACCTTGCCCCAAGAAAGATTTATTGACTTTGCGGAGTCGGAAACTTGGCGTTATAAGCTTATCCTTACTTCTAGTGCATATACAATTATTATCACTGATTTTATCAAAGTGATCAATGTTACTGTGAATATACATGATATTGTTGTAAATATATTGCGACGCAACAGTGAGTATTCCTACTCTGTTAAAAACATCCCGAAGAGAGTCTCTAGCTCCAAGATTATAAATAAACCGGATTGCTCTCTTTTGTAAAATAAAGACAGATTCAATATCTGCAGCGTTACCCCAAAGTAATATGCCATATGACATAATACTGTGAAAATAACCAAAATAAACTAAACGAGCGGTATCAATATCAGTTAGGTGTCTAACTTTTCTAACCGCGTATGCTGCGGAGCTGAGTCTTCCTGTTAGGGACGACAAATGGGGACTCCACTGAAATCTGGAATCTAATTCTATTCCCAAGAACACCGTAGTATCGGCTACATCAAGCGGGCTACCGCTTAAAGATATATTATAATTTTGCTTTCTAACATTGGGTAGGGTAAAAACTACACATTTTGTTTTTTGAGTATTTAAAACCAAATTATTTACTTTAAACCAATCTTGTATCTATGATAAGGCACCGTTCACATCGTCATAGTCAGTTTTTTCCTGTCAACCTTAAAAATCAGTGAAGTATCGTCAGCAAACAATATTATATCACAAATACCCTTAACATAGAAAGGAAGATCATTTATATATACTAGGAATAGAAAGGGACCCAAAATTGAACCTTGTGGAACTCCCATTTTTAACGTAGATCCAGTAGACTTTATTCCATTAATGAAAACTTGCTGGATTCTTTGACTTAAGTATGAAGCAATGAGATCAAGAGCCCTACCTTCAACGCCGTAATATTTGAGCTTATAAAGAAGCGTCTCGTGTTCTACACAATCAAATGCTTTAGGTAAATCACAGAATACTCCAATAGCATTCTGTGATTTATCCCAAGCATCGTAAATATGCTTAAGAAGCGCAATTCCCGCATCAGTTGTTGATCGACCTCTTGTAAAACCAAATTGCTCAGTATGAAAAATGGTATTTGTACTTTAGAGGAGAGTTCAGGCTTTGAATATGATATCGGATATTTGTTCGATATCCGCCTTTTCTAATTGTACGAGGACCATCTGTGTGAGTTGAGCCTGGCTCCTCTTCAATTCCTCCGTTGCGGCTTCGAAGCTGAGGTACCACAGCCGTGGGTTTTCGCGCCAGAATGGTGGTATTCGCATTGACAGCGCAATACTCGATACTTCTGGGGTGCTTGCGAAGGCTTGTGGCAGAGCTTGATTCTTGTCTTCCATGGTGTCGAACAGGGATTCACGTCGGGCAGGGATTCGTCGAGCAGGGATCCGTCGAGCAGGGATTCGTTCCAGCAGAAATTTTCTGTAGGTAGCCGGGCAGAGATTCCTCTTCTTTGATGGTATTCTTGTTTCAGAGTGCTGTTGTCCGGGGTCACCACTTTAGAGGAGAGTTCAGGCTTCTTGAATAATACTCTTGATGAGTGGTCGAAGGAATGATTTTATCAAAAATTGCACCGGTTTATATACAAAAATTACAAAATCAATTAGCCAATAAAAAAACAATAAGAAACAAAAGAGGCGGAAGATGTCGTTCCGTCTTGCTCGCGCACGCTGACGTCACGCGCCGAGCTGCGCGCGCATCATGCTGGGTCGCAAACCCGCTGTCGCGACACAGTAGTTATAAATATCGCCTCCGCCATTTTGTTTGAGCGCCGCGCGGAGAGAGGACGACTGCACCGAAGATCGCCGTGTCGACTCGCCATGTGTTGGGAGGTGAAGTTCTTGAAGTGTTGAAGAAAGATGAAGATGCTTGAAGAGATATGAAGATAAACGAATCCAAAAACAGTTCTTATCAGAGCTATCTTGCGTGCCGCTTCCTGTTTCAATTGAACATTACGTAATAATAAAAAACAGTCCTTTTCGGGACTAATTTTGTTTCAATACGGAATATAAACACGACGCGAAAAACGGTCCTTTTCGGGACTAATCTTGTTTCAACGACGGCGTCTTAATAAAGTGCTGCTACAGTACCAAAATGGATAAGAAGTTGATTTAAAATTTTTTTTTCGAACATTTTACTTAAAGATGGGACTATTGAAATAGGCCTGTAATTACTGGGATCGCTCCTATTTCCATTCTTAAAAAGTGGTAAGACTTTACTACATTTTAACAAGACAGGAAATGAACCCGTGTCCAAACTCTTGTTAAAATTACTGCTATATACGGAGCAATATCGTGTATGATGTTATTTATGAATTTTACCGAAATGCCCCATATGTCGTTTGTTTTTTTTAAATTTTGAGTGTTTTAAATACTTTACAACATCTAATTCAGAAACTGTTTCAAAAGAGAAATCAATAACGCATTTAGAAACATTTTTATATAATAATCTAGCCGCATCTAATGTTAATGATTTTAAATGAGATGTTATTTTATTAGGTATGGTATTAAAAAAATATTTCGAATAAATTTGCAACTTCCAACTCAGAATTTGTGCATTTAATGCCTGTGTCTAATTTGATTGGTATACTTTCCTTTTTAAGTTTTCCACTAACACTTCCAATAATGTCCCAAGTGGCCTTTATTCTATTATCGGAAGTCAAAATTTTGTTCTTTATGTATAAAGACTTAGCATAAATACATACTGTTTTAAATATTTTGGAATACTTATTGACATATCCTAGAAAGGCTTCGTTTTGATTCCACTGCTTCATACTATATAGGTCGTATAATTTATTTCTGCTATTATATATACCAATAGTAGCCCAGTCACTAAACTTCAATTTTGTATTATTATAAAATGATTTCATTTTGAATATTTTATTAAATTCTATTAATAATAATTCAAAAAATAAATTATAAAGTTCGATTTCATTTCATCGATAAGGCCGTCGTAGTTTTAAGTCTAAGGTTAAAGTTTTTGTGCCATATGTCCTTATTTCACTACCGTTGGCCGCGTACAGTTTATAATCACTACACTCAACATTAGAATATGTTTTTTTTTGTTATGGGTAGCACTGATATATTTGTTCCCGTATCTTTTAAAAAACTAAGTCCACTATTATTATCTCTAACACATAGGCGGTTAACTGGAATGATGGCGTATATCTCCGCCTGCGAATGCGCCTGATCTAGTTTCCCGAACGTTGTTCATCCTTTTTCCACGCACACGGCTCGACACATTTCCTCGCTCTATTGCGAAATTTATAATGATAATAACAAAGTCGGTCTGGAGTGTCCGGCGACCGTTGAATTGTATTCCGTCCCCTTGAAATGGATCGTCTAGGATTATATTTTCTATTAAAGTTTCTCACGTAATTTCGGTCCCTATCCATGTTTCGTAACTTCTTACTTAATTTAGCTATTTCATCCATAATTAACGATTGATCGTTGTTATTGTTATTACTCGATGAGGCATGCACTCTGGCTACTTGTAAGGGTTCCGAAGTCTCCATGACCCTGTCTGCAATTGCCGCAAGGTTACCTAAATCCTTAACCTCGGTAACAGCGAGCACAGCACGAACTGATGATGGGAGTTGTCCCTGCCACATAATCCGTAGTGTGTCGTCAGGCATTTTGTCTCGAGCCAACTCTTTCATACGACACAAAAGCTGTGAAGGCTTTTGGTCACCCAACTCCTTTACGTTTATGAGTTTTTGAAATTGCTTTATCTCAGATTCCTTGTATACGGCTAACAAACGGTTTTTCAGGGCTCCATATTTATTTGTTTCTGGCGGTTTAAGGAGAATGTCGCTAACTTCCTGGACAACGCCTTTGCCAAGTTTCGTGACTACAAGGTTGAATTTGGCCTCGTCGCTTATTTTTTGTGAGCGAAGTACTGCTTCGCACTGCACAAACTATAGGCGTGGTTGGTCATTCTAAAACTTAGGAATCCTCGATGAAACAGTCACTGTTGCCAACTCTGCCTCAGGTTGCTCTTTTGGTTGAGTGTCAGTCTCGCATAGTCGGGGTCACCAATTATTGCTGAGCTGATGTTGAGGATAATGAAAGTCACTAACTGGTTCACGATTTATTGACGAGACGGTACAATTATACAGACTGTGACGCATTGTTTTACATATGCAATGTTTCGACTTTTATACATGATATCAAAGTGTAAGAGATACACAGATGTGAAACATTTTAGTCATAGAATATGTGAGCTTTATCAATTGTTTACTTTAATACCTATGTGCATATACGGCACAATAATATAAAGGTGCTTTGTTTTGAATAACACCAAGTAGGAGGGTAGCAAGAAGTAATGCCTTCGGTATTCCATCTTAATCATCCGTGAGGTATTAAAGTATGGGGATACATGTGCGCGAGGCGGAATTTGGAAACAATACCTGAGACATGCATTTTGTACTTGTTGTATAAGGTTTTTTGAGCGAGCGAGCAGTCTGGGTCCTATGACAGCATCAGTATAATTAAGTTTAGACAGTACCAGGCTATCACAAAGTTACATTACTTTTAATCTATAAAAACAATAACGAACTGTATTATACACATGTGTGTATAATACACATCATTAGGTGTGCTTTTCGAATCTTAATTACTCATTAATCAACAAACCCGAGTTTCGCGCTTCTTTAACGCGTTCGATTTTCTTACCTTTAATTTGTATGTTTTTGTTTCTTCATTCCTAATATGATATACTTAGTTTTGTCGGGATTCAGTACGAGATTATGAGATTCTGACCATTGCGTAATATAACTCAAGTCATCATTCAAGTTTTGAATAGCCACGCTAGCTTCAGACGGCTTAAACTAGAGTCAACAAATTTACTATTTCATTCGATAACTCTGACTTAGCTCCGTTAAACATATTATGCAAACTTGGCATCTGCTCCAACAAAATTAGTTCCGTTGTCGCTGTTTGTCTTCTGTAACTCTCAAATAAACTACAGCTGCATATGCCATATGTATATGCACTTAAGGCTTACTGCTCTTTGTATGGGCTTAGAAAATTGAAACGAGGTGTTGCTCGGGACGTGGTTTATTGGCGACTGTATTAAAAATATAATTTAAATCTATTAAATGCTTACACACACTAACGCATACATCTCACATTCATACGACAATGTTAGTGGCGTAAACATGCCGCCCACCAAAGGACCCTCAGTGTCCTTAACAATAACCATTTTACAATTTCACCAAATATACAATTCTAAATTATATTACATTTATTTTTGTTTAAAGATTCATACATCCATCACTCTTGCATTCGTACTGTTATAAAATTAATGTATACTATAGTGAAATTATAAATTAACAAACATGTTAACTGCATTACATTTGTTTGGCTTTAGAAGTATATCTTGAAAATTACAAACTTATTATTTTACCTTTTACTTATCTTGCATTACTTATTACATGTCTACATGAATAGTGTATATGAAGGAAAATTATTATGTAAATACAAACTTAATAAACATATAGCATAGCACACTTCATAAGAAATACAATCATAAACTCATAGAATTTAGAACAATAACATAACAATTCATTCATATTGAATCATGTTCATTAATATTGAACTTAAACTAACTTATGTCTATGGGTAATGGACACAGTTTCGACACAGAATGTTGCACAACACTATCACCACTTTTAACACTGTACACACGAGTCACTCCGTCACTACCAGGATGCTTCTTTAAGATGCGACCCAGCATCCAGTTGCAGGTGGAAGATTCTCACTTTTGATGAGCACAATATGTCCAATATCAAATTCCTTGACATTTTTATGCCACTTGCGTCTATGTTGCAGGCTCGACAAATATTCTGATTGCCACCTTTTCCAGAAGTCAGACAATAATCTTTTTTTCGCGGTAGGCAAAGAAAAAGTTAACACTGATCTAAGAATATATATTTCGTTTTATAATTACATTTTCAAGTTTTCAATACTTTGTTTAACCGTTTTATATATTTCTAAAGGTGATTTTTACTTACAAGTGTTATTTTAACTGATTGAATGGATATAGTACTAGTTTAATCACATAAACTACATAGTCCTGCTGGCGAATTGAATGTCAAACACATTTCACTAAATTCTAACCATATTCTGGAAACATGGCAAACTATTATACCGTCATTGAGTCTCAAAAAGCACTAGAAGCAACTCTATTTAAGAAGATGTCAGAATTTGAGAAGCAGCTTAAGTCAACGGCGGTGAGTGGTGTAACAATTGGCAGTCTTCATGACGAATTTAGTTGTTTCAAGGAACAAGTCTGGGCAATTCTAAATATATTACAGGTGAACCTTTCAGGCCTGTCTGGCCTGAAAGGTTCACCCTATGTCTTATCTGAATTTTTAACTCATCAGCGTCAATCACTGTTTCTCCTTGCACGTAGAACTCTTGGAATTAAGAACTGTTGGACTTTAGAGGGCAATGTTATAATTAAGCTCCCCGATGGCTCAAGACATCATATAGATTCTGAAGAGAATCTCTCTAATCTGACTGCCTCTATTGATATAGCCAGAGAAGTAACTCTTCCAAGTAGTAAAGAAGTACCACCTTTTACAGAAGCAAGCAAGACCAAGAGAGCAGCCAGAGTTAAAAAATGATACTTGATTTCTTATTGAGTTGAAATGTTCTTAGTTGTAATTATTTCATGTGTCTTTCTTTCGTATTTTTATTTGATTGTGTAATTTGATAGTTATTGCTAACACTCAATTCACAATATGTATTGTGAATATTCACAATATGATTTCTTCTTCAGATTCTAGAAACATATTCAATTAATTTAGAAATTTCATCTCTTTAGTTTGTGTATGATATATTTGTACTATTGTTTTATTTGTATTATTATGTTCTTTGTTTAGATATAGTTAACACCAATTTTGGATAGATACACATGATCTGTTTCGAAATATTTTTACTTAATGTTTTAGTTCGTATTACTCATCTTTTAGAGACACACAATTTTATACATATTTAATATTAAACTTTTATAATATGTATGTTCTGTTTCATATCATCTTTAAAGCTTTTGTATTATAAATTATCTAAGACACTGTAGTTGCACAATAAAATTAATCTTATTTAGACGCACTGACATTGACATAATCAGTGTTGCTACCTGAAACGTTACAGAGTGTCAAGTTAGGCCTTGTAATATTATTTAATTTCTAGTAATATTTGTGTATCAATTTTTCCACAAACATTAATAATATATATAGTAGGTATTTACTTTTAATCTAGTGAGAATTATAATACACACCTATTGTAATTCCTCATTTTTAGAAAATTATTATTGTATAGTATGTTTCCTAAGTTTTTTTTTCTATTATATAAAATATATTATATTGTATATATTTTAATATTGCCTTGTAAGTGCATTATGTTGGATGATGATGACGAGGTGTTTCTGTCTGCATGCAGCAGCTGCTCTTCCAGTGAGGGTGAGGACTCTTTCGATGTTCCTGAAACCCTTCTCAATTGTTCTCAGACTTTTAATATTTGTCATTTAAATACTCAAAGTTTACCTTCTCATTATTCTGATCTCTTAGACACCTTCTTAAATGCCCCCGTAGATGCCATTTTGGTTTCTGAAAGTTGGCTCAAACCGTAACTTAGTTCAAGCCTTTCTAGCCTCCCTGGTTTTGTTCTGATACGGAACGACCGAACAGGTAAAGGCGTTGGAGGCGTTGCTATCTATCTCCGTAGTCAAATTCCTTATACCATTTTATGTACCTCTCCTTCTGCTTTCTCTTTCACTGCTGAATTCATTTTTCTAGAAGTCCAACTAAAGGGCATTAAAGCTGTTCTTGGAGTTATTTATTGCCCACCGACCTGTGATTATTTTAAATCATTAGAACCCGTCCTTGAATCGCTATCTTCGGATTATTCACATATCATTATCATGGGAGATATGAACACGGACCTCTTAAAATCTAATACTCGCTCTCTTCGCCTCTCTAACTTTTTAAAATCAATCTCTCTGTATATTCTTCCTTCTGGTCCCACTTATCCTAATTCAACAGCTCCTGATTCTTGGTTAGACTTAAATTTGACTTTATCTATCGATGATGTTGTGAAACGTGGACAGTTGTTGGCTCCCGGATTTTCTCGACACGACCTCTTATATTTGGCATATAAGCTAAGACCCCCTAAAGTGAAACCTCCAACTGTGTGGATGCGCAATTTTTCCAAAATTGACCATGAGGCTATACTGAGGGACGCGAACTTACTTGACCTATCACTGGTGTGCAGCTCTTCTTCACTCGACGATAAAGTTTCCCATTTTACCTCGTCCATCTTATCGCTTTTCGATAAACATGCTCCAATGAGACCAATTAAGATGAGATGACCACCTGCACCGTGGGTAACGCAAGAAGTACGTATGGCCATGACACGACGTGATCGCGCCTTTAGGAGATACAAAAAGGAAAGAAGTTCTGAAAATTGGCAAATTTATAAAGCTGCTCGTAACAGGTGTAATATGATGGTGAGAACAGCAAAGCGCCACTACTGTCACAGTAATATTTCAAATGCTTCCACGGCCACTGTATGGAAGTTCCTTCAAACCATGGGTTTAAGCAAGCGGGAAGGGAAAGCTGTTGTCTCAACACTTTCTCCTAATGTTTTAAATCAACATTTTTCCTCAATTACGCCTTTATGCTCAGATATTAAATCAACGACTATCTCTGAAATCAGGTCAATGAGCCTTGCGACAAGTGATAACTTTGTCTTTTCTCCGATAACTGATGAGGAAATTCGTACCATTATATTTTCAATTAAGTCAAATGCTACTGGTTTCGATGGTATCAACCGTCTGATGGTTACATCAATTGCAAATAAAGTACTACCGGCTTTCACTCACATAATCAACTTTTCCATGTCAACCGGGATGTTTCCTATAACTTGGCGGAAGGCTTTTGTCATTCCTATACCTAAAGTCTCTAACCCTAGCCAGTTAACTGATTTAAGACCAATCTCGATCCTTCCTTTTTTGTCCAAAATTCTTGAACTCACAGTTTACAAACAAGTGTTCTACTTCGTTTATAGTAATAAAATACTTAGTTCATTTCAGTCAGGTTGTCGGCCCGGTCATAGTACTACTACTGCTCTTCTGAAGGTCACGGAAGATATTCGGGATGGTATGGAGAATAGGATGGTCACCATTTCAGTCTTAATCGACTTCTCTAACGCTTTTAACATGGTTGATCACGATATTGTCCTTGCTATACTCGAGCATCTGAAGTTTTCAACATTGGTTTTGGAGTGGTTCTCATCATATCTTCGCGGACGCCAGCAAGCAGTTAGAGTGGATCAATCTCTCTCTGATTGGTTTGACCTACATACTGGCGTACCACAAGGTGGCATTTTATCTCCTCTTATTTTCTCTGTGTTTATAAATCTCTTCACAACTTACATCAACTGTTCTTATCATTTTTACGCCGACGACTTGCACCTCTATTATCAAGCCAAGTTGGATGACATAAATGATGCTATTGCAACGATTAATAACAATCTAGCTAGTGTAAATACATGGTCTCAAAAGTTCGGGATAAAGGTAAACCCATCTAAATGTCAGGCGATCGTCATTGGGAGCTCTCGACTTATCACCAACCTTGGCTTAACATCTTTACCACCCGTTTTATTCAATGACATAAATATTCCTTACCTTCCATATGTTCCATGTCTTTGTATTCTTCCATAACCTTAATGTATTCCTCCTTCAAACCTCTATCTTTTTCAAATCTTTTCTCTAATTGATTTAATCTTCTAAGTGCTATGTCTCTTGTTTTTCCTTCTGTTGATAGCAATGTATTTGTTTTTGTTGGTAACTACACAATGTACCTTCCCTCTTCTGTCCTGGTGGTGGTAGCTTTATATATCTCTTCACACTTTCTTTCTTCTGGTGTAGGTAGTCTTTTTTCATCTATATCATTTTCCCACATTTGCTTTAACATATCATCCAGGTCCAGATTCAGGTGCATGCTTATAATTTCATCTCTATTAATCTTCTTTTGTATGCTTCCAAATAGAATCCAACCCAGGCTGGTATTTTGGGCACATGGAGTACCTGGGGAACCCTTGATTACTTCACTCTTCATAATTTGGGCACATACATCAACACCCAGTAGCATGTCTACTCGTCCTAGTTGGTAAAAGCTTGGATCTGCCAGAACAAGACCGTCCAAGTGCGGTCAGGTGTTTGTCGAGATGCTTTGTGTTGGTAATTGCTTTGTGAGTCGCGTTGGCATAATGTAAGTCTTGATTTTGACTTTAAATTCTTCATCATCAGAGAAGATATGAACTTCAGTCGCATGTTTCACATTCGTTGTTGTAGAGCCAACACTAGTAATGGTTCCGTTGACACGCGTCCTCTTCAGACGTAATGACTGCGCGGCTCTCTCGCTTATGAATGTTGCTTGCGCGAACCGTTATCCACGAGCGCTTTAACTACGGTCGCGTTTCCATAGTCGTCTGTTATTTTTACTAACGCAGTAGCCAGTAACGCTATGCTTGATTGTACACAGGTGCCTTGTGATTAGCTACAGTCTCTATACAGCACCACGATACCGACTGCGCCCTGTTAATGGCGTAACACAGGGGTCTGCAAACTTCAGCCAGTCCGAAAGAAACTGAAATAGAGAGAAACCGGACCGATCCTAAAACGACGACCTTTGGCATGAAATACCGGACACAAATTGCAAACTGGAATGTTAGAACGTTGTACAGCGATGATAGCGATGTTAGACTAGCTCAGGCAGAAGCAGAAATGCTGAGGTTCGACCTGCAGATCCTTGGCCTTAGTGAGGTGCGCTGGAACGGATTTGGTGAAGTAAGGACACCGAAGGGCCTGACTTTCTTATACTCTGGAAAGGAGAATGAAGACGACGTACATGAGCATGATGTTGGTATCCTTCTTTCCGATGCAGCAAAGAAAAGCCTTTTGGACTGGAAACCAAATTCGGACCGCATAATCACAGCGCGCTTCCATTCCAAAGTACGTAAGATCAGTGTTGTGCAATGCTATGCTCCCATAAATGACGCTCTTGAAAGCGAGAAGGAAGCTTTCTACAGTGCCCTCCAAGCTGTACTGAGCAGTATCAGGAAGCAGGACATAGTGATTGCTATGGGAGACCTTAACGCGAAGGTGGGTAGCGACAACACTAGAAACAAGGAACAAATGGGAGCACACGGACTCGGCATGCGGAATAATAAAGGAGAGCTATTTATCGAGTTCTGTGCGAACAACGACCTTGTAATTGGTGGCACACTTTTCCCACACAAAGACATCCACAAATACACCTGGACCTCTCCCAATCAGAGGACTAAGAACCAGATCGACCACATAGCGATTAGTAGTACCCGCCCTAACAAAGCTGGGAGAAGGTTTGATGTCGATAAACTGAAGAGTAAAACCACGCAAGAGAAGTTTCAGCTGGAGCTCCGAAATCGTTTCTCTGCTCTCCACCTGGAAAATGCAGATATAGAGGCAGAATGGAGTCACATTAAAAAGACATACATGGAAGCCAGCATGGCGGTACTAGGCCACCGAATGTCGAAGCGGAAGGATTGGATTTCCGAAACAACTTGGGATCTCATAAGTAAGCGTAGGGAAATTAACCTGGAAATATTGAGTACGCCCGTGGACCAACGCAGCGAGCTAGTTAGTGAATACCGTAAAAAGATTTACCGCAGCACACGAAGGGACCGTAGAATATGGGCTGATCGTGTGGCAGAACACTCACAGCTAGCTGCCAATAGCGGAAATCTGCGGGAATTGCACAAAGCAACCAAGACCTTATCGGAGAAGCTTAATTCCAGGAAGGTTCCACCTATACGTGATAAAGACGGAAAACCGAAGGGCGGCTAAGTCGCTGGCACGAACACTTTGTGGAAGTCTTTCACCAAAACCCCACGGATATCTCAGCGAACCACATACCCAGCACTAGTCAGATTGGTTGTCTCGACATCAGCACAGACCCGCCGAGTAAAGAGGAAGTGGCGAAAGCCATTTGCACACTCAAGTCTGGAAAGGCACCGGGAATCGACTTTGTTATGTTGTTTAGACGGCGATAGTCACCACATGGTCTTAACTCACAGTTTTTCTTTTTTAAAACTACATGCAACGGACTAGCCCAGCAGCTCTTAGAGGGTCTGCAAATTCCCATATCCATCATACGCTGAAATTCGGCCTTTACTTTGACATATTTATCCGATGGTAAAGGTCGCGGACGTTCAAAGACAGGTGATCCTATCGTCTCAATATAATGGACAACGGAATGGCATGAAGTCTCTTTGAAACACATTGGTTTCGTTATATTAGGAAACTCTGCTAATAAGTCACTATATTCATGAGAATAGTTAATAGTTCTCACTGATTGCTGAGTATTTAATGTCACTGAACCTATCACACACAAATTAGTAACTTTGTCTATTAATTTTCTCTTGTCAATATCCACTAATAACTTATGATAACCTAAAAAATCTGCACCTAATATCGGTTGCTTTACGTCGGCCATCACAAAAGTCCAACGGTAAGGCCTTCGCAAATTAAAATCTAAATCTAGTGTCTTACTACCGTACATTTTTATTTCACTACCGTTTGCGGCATATAGTTTATAATTGTCACATTTATTATCACTAAATAGTTTCTTAACATAAGGTAACACGGAAATGTTCGCACCAGTGTCCACTAAAAATCTAAGTCCACTCTTACTATCAGTAACACAAAGGCGGTGAGAAGGAGTGATGGTCTCCGCCGGCGATCGCACCACTTTTAGTTTCCCGAATTCTTGTCTTTTTTCCACGAACACGGCTCTATACATTTCTTTGCGCGACTATGAAACCTGTGATGATAATAACATAGCCAATCAGCACTTTCGGGCGTACGGCGTACTGTATTACGCTCTCGCGAGACTGAACGGCGTCGTTTTTGCATACTATTACTTAAATTTCTCTGTCTTGACCTACTCTCCATTTCACGTATGCGCAAGCTTAATTTAGCGATCTCAGCTAAAATAAATGCGTTATCCCTCGAACCAGGTGTTTGAATCGCGGAAATATTTGCAGGTCTAGAGGTTTCCATCCCTTTTTCGGCCATAGCAGCTAATTTTTCGAGGTCTTTAACTTCACTTACAGCTAAGACAGCTCGAACCGAAGCAGGAAGATGACCTTGTCACATGATGAGAAGCGTATCGTCCGGTATTTTTCCACGCACTAGATCTCTCATTCGACGCAAAAGTTGTCAAGGCTTTTGATCGCCTAGATCCATACCGCTAATTAATTTTTGAAATTTGCTGTTTTCCGATTCCTCATACACTGCCAACAATCGGGTTTTCAAAGTTTCGAATTTATTTGTCTCCGATGGACTCAAAAGGATATCACTAACTTGCTGAATGACATCTTTGCTTAATTTAGTAACGATGAGGTTAAAATTCGTGTCGTCACTCAGTTTTTGTGGTTTTAAAATTGCGTCACACTGCACAAACCATAGCCTTGGCTGATCGTGCCAGAAATCCGGTATCCTTGACGAGACCGTCACTGAGGCAAGCTCCACAGCGTCGTTCTGAGATGCTGAATGAGTTGCACATTTGCTCTGCTACGCGTCGGGGATACTCATTGTTGCTTTCTTGCGCGCAGTACTTAGAAGCAGCTGGAATCTTTAAAAAATCACGTCGTTCTCTGGAAAAAGGTCGGCCTTCGAGCTTAGAGTGTAACTTCGTCCTTTCTTGCGTCGAGCCTCAGATCACGTCGGGGTCACCACTTTGGCGTGTAGGCTATCTTGAGATACTGAGGCATATAATATTCAGAGACCGATCCAGGTATGAGGCTAGCCAATACTCAAAGACCGAAGGAATAATATATTTTTATTTACGACATGTCACAATTGTTTGAGTACCCTGTACTGACTGATTGATTAATGTATTATAATTGTTATGATTTCGTCATGCCAAATATGGAGTACAACTAAAAAGGCGATGTGCTGACGGCACATATTTAAATAAAATCTGCGAGTAGATGTGAAAATAAACAGTCGTACTTTTCAAAGCTCTATCTTTATTTAATTTTATTAAATACATTAGTGCCTATGTTTTAATACTTACACTACCTAAGCATTAGTGGACCATCACTACACTCTCACACAAGTTATTACACCACTGAGAAATGGATACTCCTGTTGAACAGCTGGTTAAAGGGATGGAGGAACTTTCTGCGATGTTCAGCCAAAGAATGGAAGAGTTTGAAAGAAATTTAGTACCATCAAGCGCCTCTGCTCCTACGAATCCAACAATAAAGTCCTTGTCTGCCGAGTTTTACACATTCAAGTCCCTTGTGTGGAAATCGCTCGGACTACTCAAAGCCCAGATCGAGATTGTTGCAAATGGGTTGGATCGCATAGAGTCTCAGTGTCGTAGGAAGGTTCTTCTCCTCCATGGTGTTAAAGAAGACCAAGGCGAAGAGGTCATGAAGAAAACATTAGCTGTATTAACCGGCCAATTGAAGATGTCCGATGCTGCACCTGACGTGATCGACTGCTGCCATCGCTTGGGGATGAAGAGGGATGCTCCACGTCCTATATTAATTCGTTTCACCTCCGTACACTTTCGCTCCAGAGTATGGAAGGCCAAGACGGCGCTGAAGGGTTCCAAAATAACAGTTACAGAATTTCTGACCAAGTCCCGTCAAGCTGTTTTCGTAGAAGCTCGGAAATACTTTGGAATAAAGAAGTGTTGGTCAGTAGACGGCGAAATTGTCATCCTTCTTCCAAACAATACCCGTAAAAAGATTACATCATCTTCCGAGCTCAAACAATTATTCGCTCAGCATCCAAAATGCCACAACTGATCACGGGTACTTTGTTTATAACTTCGCAATTCGGTCGGTTTATATCACTCCGCCGCTGTCTTTTACATTGCTGGGTATTGCTAATTTATATTACTGTAACTTAACTTTTATTTTGAACTATATTAACGTTTTATAATTTTATTTTTAACTACCTGTCCTATTAATTTGATGTTCAAATAACAACTAATATCAAATGTCACAATTTACTGCTATGGATTCTGACCTTTTGAGCCTGTACAAATTTTAAATCTATCTTTCTTTATGTATACTAGATTTTTATTCTTTTTTTTTTTGTCATTTCAATATTAGATTTACTTTTAATTATTTTGTTTTTTGGTAAAACTTACGTTTATTTTTATTTATATTGGATTTAAAGTGTGTTCATTTCTTAAGTGTAATGGATTTTTTTTTCTTAAAGGTCAGCTTATGCCTGAGGTTTGTGTATTGTTTTTAATTAGCAATTTTGTATTTATTTATTTTAAATACTCATATATTTATATATATTTGGAGAGGGCGCCACATTGTAACGATTCACATCGACTCCGTATACAAATAATATTAAAAAATAAAAATAGTGCATTTAGAAAGTTCAAATGTGAAAAAATAAAGAATTTAAGTGTTATTCCATCTTAATAATAAAGAAGACTTCGTGGACAATAAATATCACAAGGGATTTTCTTCGAAAATAGTGACAGTGCAAAAACACCGGTACATTATCGTGAGAAAGAATTAATAAAAATAATATGGACAATTAAAACAGTTTAGAAATATATTTTCGTGTACGTGTGCTAGAAGATTAAAAACCAAATGAACTATGCATTTCGTGAAGAAATAAAAACAAGAAAACTAAATCATCAAGATAACCTTAAAGTGCAAATAATTGATGATTCAGCTATTATTACGAATCATTCAGGTAGTTACAAGCTATGGTAATAGTGCCATCTAACGTAAACTAAAGGAACTACATCATACAAAAACCTCTTAATTACTCTTAAAAACTTGTCATCGATACGTTTACTGAACAAATCAATTTATATACAACTCCGCTAACAACCGGTAGGTGGCACCACAAATATATAAAATTACAAAATTATAATCTTTTTAAATACCATGGAAGATTTTACTAAAATTCTTAAACAAATACAAAAAGAAATGTCAGAACAAAAACAACAGTTTAAAGTTATAGAGGAGAATATTACTAAAAACATTAACGAAAATATAAATGAGAAATTTCGAAATTTAGAACTTATAAATGATAAATTAGAGGAAAAGATAGACGACCAAGAAAAAAGAATTGATGCTATAGAAAAAGAAATAAGAAGGAAAAATTTAGTTTTTTTCGGCGTCCAAGAAAATGAAAATAATTACTGGGACTTAGAAAAAACAATACTTACAATTATAACTGATAAGATAAATGTCAAATGCTCTAATCAAGAAATAAGTTCGGTATGGCGAAAAGGCGTGTGTGGTCCCGGATTAGAATAGGACCTCCCCAACTCTACCCGTGGGTGTCGTAAGAGGCGACTAAGGGTTTATATTAGGGCCCAGTGCATATCATCTGCACTTTGGGCCACCCGCACGGTGGCGGGTAAACCACCACGATAGCATTCCCAAGGAGGGTTAGTGTCAGGCAGGCGGCCGACTTTAAAAATATAAGCCGAAACACTTACAGCATGGACAATGAAAACTATAAGAATGATAGGGCTAGGGCGTACCCCACAGGCGACGCGCAGGAGCAGCACCCGGCCCCTGTGGGAAATGGACAAGGGTTGTCGCACCAAAACGGGCGGGTGCGACGTAAGAAGCGAGCTCGAAGTGTGAGAGAGGTAAAATTGCGGTATGCGAGTTGGAATGTAGGAACGATGTCTGGAAGAGGAAGGGAGCTAGCAGATGTTTTGAAAAGGCGAAGGATAAATGCAGCGTGCCTGCAAGAGATAAAGTGGAAGGGTGCAAGGGCTAGGGAAATAGGAGAAGGATATAAGTTATTCTATTGTGGAAGTGATGGGAAGAGAAATGGTGTGGGTATAGTTTTAGATAGTAGGTTGAAAGAATGTGTGGTTGATGTAAAAAGAGTGAATGATAGACTGATAGCGATTAAATTAATTGTGGACGGCGTGACACTGAATTTAATAAGTGTATACGCGCCACAGTCAGGCTGTGAGGAAAGCGTGAAAGAAAAGTTTTGGGAGGATTTTGATTGTCTGCTGATGGATTTACAGGATAGCGAGGAAGTCTATGTGGGTGGTGACTTTAATGGCCATGTAGGAAAAGAGAGTGATGGATATGAGAGAGTGCATGGTGGGTTGGGATTTGGAAACCGGAACGCTGACGGCGAGGCACTTTTACAAGCTGCCTGTGCCTTCGACCTGGCTATAACAAACACGTGGTTTAAGAAAAAAGAGGAACACCTAATAACTTACAAGAGTGGCCACCACGCGACACAGATAGACTATTTCCTAGTGAGGCGAAGGAGTCTATGCTGTGTCAAAAACTGTAAAGTGCTGCCAGGCGAAGCTTTAGTCACCCAACACAGACTAATCCTAATGGATTTTAAATTAAGTGTCTCGCCCAAAAACAGCCGAACACGGCCCCCTCCTAAGACAAGATGGCGTATGTTAGAGAATGATGAATGTGCTATTAGATTTAGGAACCAAATATTGGAGAAAATGATAGAAATGAGTGATATGAAAGAGACATTGGCGAATGAATGTTGGATTGAGATGGCTAGGTATATAAGGAAGGTCGCAAAAGATGTGTTTGGAGAGTCGAAAGGAAAGGGTTTAATAGATAGGGATACCTAGTGGTGGAATGACGAAGTGCAAAATGTATTGAAAGAGAAGAAAGTGGCATTTAAAGAATGGCAGGTTGTAAAAAAATGTGAATGCAAGTTTGAAAGATGAAAAAAAGGAAGTTTATAGGGTATTTAAGAGGAGAGCAAAGAAGGTGGTAGCGGTTGCCAGAGCGAAGGCACAGGAGAGGTTATACAACTCACTGGATAGCCCGAGAGGCCAGAAGGATCTCTACCGAATTACGAAAGAGAGAGAAAGACGATCGAGAGATATAACATATATCAAATGCATGAAAGATGAGGCTGGTAAAGTTTTATGTAAAGATGAGGAAATAAAAGAAAGATGGAAGGTCTATTTTGAAAAGCTTATGAATGAAGAAAATGACTGGAATGGTGTTCTTCGAGAGGCGCAAGTAAATAAGGGATTAGTAAGAGAAATTAGCATGGATGAGGTAATGACAGCAGTCAAAAGCATGAAAAATGGGAAGGCTTTGGGTCCAGATGATATACCAGTTGAAGTATGGAAGATATTAAAGAGTGAAGGATGTATGTGGTTGACTTTATTCTTCAATAAGTTGTTGCATGAAGAAACCATCCCACAAGAATGGTGCAGTAGTTCACTAGTGCCCATCTTCAAAAATAAAGGAGATGTACAGGATTGCAACAACTATAGAGGGATTAAGCTCATATCACATACTATGAAAGTATGGGAGAAGGTAATAGAGAGAAGATTGCGAGAAGAGAGTGAAATTACCGAAAATCAGTTTGGGTTTATGCCAGGTCGAGGGACAATGGACGCTATCTTTGCACTCCGCCAATTGTGCGAGAAGTACAGACGTGCTCACAAGAACCTGCACATGGTGTTCATTGATCTCGAGAAAGCCTATGATAGGGTGCCTCGTGAAGTGTTATGGTGGGCATTGAAAGAGAAAGGTTTGCCTGGGAAGTATGTGGAGTTAATTCGTGCTATGTACAAATCAAATCAAATCAAATCAATTTTATTCAAGTAAACTTCACAATGAAGCGTTTTTGAATCGTCAATAATCAAATACTACCACCGTTTCGGAAAGCAGCTTCTAGCGAGAAGAAACGGCAAGAAACTCGCATAGTTGCTCTTTTCAAATAAACACATTTACAATGCTGTTATTGACAGTAATTAGCGTCCTATCATGGAACCCGAGCCTAACTCCAGGCGTTTCTTTCTAAAAAGTACTCTTTTAATGAATAGTATGATTTATTTATTAATTTAGTCTTAATAATATTTTTAAATTTTGAAAATGGTAAATTGATTATATTTTCCGGTATCTTATTATATATGCGTATACCATTGCCCAAAAACGTTCTATTTACCGTATGCAAACGGAAACTGGGGGTTACAAGTTTATTCTTATTTCTTGTATTAATAGTATGTACATCAGCATTGATAGAATAATTTTTAATATTCTTTTGTATAAAGATTATATTATCATAAATATATTGTGAAACAGCCGTTAATACACCTATTTCTTTAAATTTTTCGCGTAATGATGTCCTGGAGCTAATATTGTAAATAGATCGGATAGCTCTTTTCTGTAGAATAAAAACAACTTCAATCTCTGCTGCATTACCCCATAACAACATTCCATATGACATAATACTGTGAAAATTACTAAAATAAACTAGTCTAGCAGTACTTATGTCCGTAAGTTTTCTAATTATTTTTATTGCATAAATGGCACTACTTAGTTTTCTTGCCAGGGCATACAAATGGGTGCCCCACTGCAGTTTGGAGTCAAGGGTTATACCTAAAAAGACCGTCGACTCAACAAACTCAAGCCTTTCATTTTTCAAAGTTATTGCAGAAGGATTTGATTTGACATTTGGCAAGGAAAACAAAACACATTTAGTCTTTTTAGCATTTAGTACTAAATTATTTATGTCAAACCAACCAAGAACCCGCGACAGAGCACTGCTTACAACGTCATAGTTGTTTATTTTTCTATCAAGTTTAAAAATGAGGGATGTATCATCTGCAAACAGTACAATATCGCAAGTATTTTTTACGAAATAAGGTAAATCATTTATATATATTAAGAACAAGAGAGGTCCCAAAATTGAACCCTGTGGTACACCCATTTGCGCCACAGCGCCATTTGATTTTGCACCATTAACCACAACCTTCAAAACTCTTTCACTAAGGTAGGAGGAAATTAATTTCAATGCAGGGCCCCTCACACCATAATATTTAAGCTTTTCTAGGAGAATATCATGCCTAACGCAATCGAAAGCTTTTGATAAATCACAAAAAACTCCAATAGCGTTTTGTGACTTTTCCCACGCATCATAAATGTGCTTAACAAATGCTACACCCGCATCAGCAGTCGAGCGACCCTTAGTAAAACCAAACTGTTGAGAATGCAATAGCTTATTCGAGTTACAGTATAATAGCAATTGATTAAGCATGACTTTCTCAAAAATTTTACTTAATACTGGCAAAATAGAGATCGGTCTGTAATTGTTTGGATCATTTTTATCACCGGACTTAAATAATGGGATTACTTTACTTAATTTCAACATATCAGGAAAAATACTAGATTGTACGCATTTATTAAAGATTATAGCTAAATAAAGAGCCAAGTCAACAATTACATTGTTAATAATTGTGACTGATAAATCCCAAAGATCACAGGTTTTTTTCAGATTTAATGTTTTAAATATTTTTAATATTTCGTACGGAGTTATATTCTCAAAAGAAAATTCTAACTCATTCTGGGGAACATAACATTTGAGTAGGTCTAAAGCGTCATTAGGAGACGCATTAAGTCCTTTAGTAATATTCAGAGGAATATTAGAGAAATATTCTTCGAATTCATTGGCCACATCTAGATCTTTGCCTACAATTTTGCCTTTTATACTAAGGGATAACTGCCCTGCATCAAACTTCAACCTACCTGTTTCCGAACTTATAATATCCCAAGTAGTTTTCATTTTATTATTAGATTTTAAGATTTTATTTTTAATATGCAACGAACGAGCTGTTTGACAAACTTGTTTAAATAACTTGGAATATTTTTTAACAAAATTGATAAATTTACAATCACGATTATATTTCTTAAGTTCATATAGCTCATACAATTTATTTCGACTTATATAGATACCGGTAGTGGCCCAGTCTGAGAACTGCATTTCATTGTTTTGATAAAAGGTTTTTAACTGAAATATTTTATTGAATTCGTTATTAATTACTTGTAAAAGAGAATTATATAAAGAGTTGGGATCATTTGAGCTAAGATTCAATTTTGGAAGGCTACAGTGTAAAGCATTATTAAAGTTGATTAAACCTTTTACAGTAATTGGCCTACAAGTGATTTTTCGTTTCTTTTGATTTTTTTTTATACCTATTGACACCATTTGGCCAAAGTGATCTGATGTAAGGTTTGATAAGATTTTCTTATTAACGGCCTCACAACTACAAAACACGTTATCTATGCAGGTTGCGGAAGTCGCTGATATTCTTGTAGGTTCACAAAATATGTTATTTAGATTATAAGATTGAAATAAATTTATGAACCTAGTACTTATGGAAGATTGCACTAAAATGTCAATATTAAAATCTCCACAAATAACTATATTCTTTCGCCCAGTACAGACTCGCTTAAGGGCGTCCTCCATCACACATTCAAAAAGGTTAAAATCCGATTGTGGAGGTCGGTATACGCACATAGCTATAGTATGCTCGAGTTCCACGCATGACAGTTCAACAGTGCGCTCTATTGAAAGATCCACAATATCTTTTCGCTCTTTACAATGTATATTCTTTTTTGTGTATATTAATGATCCTCCATGTTTAGTTAATTTTCTAAAGAACGCACTTGACAATTTATAGTTATTAATACTAGGTGGTAGCTGATGTGACAAGATCCAGTGTTCGCTAATACAAAATATGTCAATATTATAGTACTTTAAAAATAATTCAATTTCGTTATCTTTGCTGGATAAGCTCTGTATATTCTGATGTACAATACTAATAATATATTTATAGTGCTTATCCGTTGTCTTATTGCTTAGTTTTTTAATTTATTATTGTTAATAGCACAACTACTAATCAAGGGTATAATATTTTTTTTAATTGTAGTGTCTACAATTGGATCAAATATATTGTAAGCTAACAATGTAGCTATATGTCGTTTATATTTAAGTGGCAGGTACATTGTATCCTTTGTCAGCTTAAAGTTAAATATAAATTTATTTATGTCAAAATTAATAAATACGTCACTATGACGGCATGTCATGCTATGTAAAAATAGATTTAAATTATAGATGTATTTATTTTGTGCTTCCGTTAGTAAGTTAGAATATGGGAAAGCACATAGTAAATATTTACATCTATAATTTTTATTTATGTCAAGAAGGATATTTATTGATTTTAAGACATCTTTTTTCCTAACTGATAAACTGTCTCCATAGAAAATTATAATATTAGAATTTTCCTTATATTTAGTTTGTTTAATTTTGTTTATCATTTCTATGTATGGAATCCCTGGACTACAAATGTTAATTACTTTTTGCTTCAAATTCTTACTTAATAATGATCCCATGCCCTGGCCTACCTTGTCCGAGTACATATATGTATTATAAGTATTACAGACAGTGTCAGACATTGTATCCAGACTATTTGGACTATTAATATTGGTAGTGACACATTTCTGGGAAATGGTTTTGGTAATACTATTTTCTTTGACACTATGTGACTCATTGACCATAGGAAGTGGCTGCACAGTGTGAATGGACTGACAGTTACAATTTATGTGCTTATTTGTTAGGGAGTCGAATCGCTCCATATTATAGTTGCTGATATTCAATAGCTCATTAGCTGCAAGAATGTGCTCTCCTATTTGTTTTTGAGCCAGTTCATATTTATTACTAATATTTTTTAGAGCAGATTCTAGTCTATAAATTTCATTTTGGAACTGCTCTAAGTCAGTTTCATATTTATGTTTTGATTCTTGAAGTTCAAAAGAGCAAGAATTAAGAGCATTAATTAGACTCATGTTTTCTTTTCTTAACAATATTATATTTTTAGAATTTTTAGACTTTTGTATTAATTTTCTTGTTCTTTTGATCATATTGCTAATTTTAATGTATTTCTTAATTTTTGTTCGACTTCCCATGACTATCCTGCTCTCACACTGTGATACATCCTCCGTTAAGTCAATAGTGGTGATGTTGTTCATACCAAGCGAGTCATAATTAGAAAGCTCATTGAAAAGACTCTGTGTGGCATCGGAGTCTATACAACTTTTGACATTTTCAAAGTGTGATATTGACTTTTGTGCCTCACACAAGCTCTGTTCCAACTCAGTGATGCGACACAGGGCCCTTTCGTGAGTAACACTACATTCCCTGAATGAGGCAATTTCTTCCTGGAGACGATGATTTTCATAAAGTTTGTCTTGAAGTTTCCTGTCTAATTCTACTAATTGTGTTTTCAATTGAGAGTTTTTACAAGGGATCTTGTACCTACGTCCGATCGTCTGCCGGTAACACCGACCGGTTCAATGTGGCTGTAGGTTTGCACCAAGGGTCGGCTCTAAGTCCTTACCTCTTCCTGTTGGTTATGGACGCTCTAACGGCGGACATACAGGAGGAGGCACCCTGGTGCATGCTTTTTGCCGACGACATTGTACTGGTTGGTGAAGATGGACCTGAGATCCAGAGCAGATTGGAGGATTGGCAACGGAAACTGGAGAATGTTGGCCTGAAAATCAGTAGAACGAAGACTGAATACATGTTCTGCGATTTCGGCGGTCTCTCCGGTCCCGAAGCCATAGCGCTTGATGGCGCAGCTCTTCCAGTCTGCTCCGACTTCCGGTATCTCGGTTCACTCATTCAAGGCGATGGCGAAATAGATCGAACGGTGAAGCACAGGATTAACACAGGATGGATGAAATGGCGGCAGGTTACGGGAACAATTTGTGATCCCCGTATTCCCCTTAAACTTAAGGGGAAGATCTATAAGACCATGATCAGACCTGCTGTCCTGTATGGATCAGGGTGTTGGGCTACAAAAGGGATGACTGAAAGACAATTGCATGTTGCGGAGATGAGAATGCTGAGAGGAATGTGTGGTGTTACGCGAATGGATAGAGTAAGGAATGAGTATATAAGAGGAAGTTTGAAAGTGACACCGATAGCCGAGAAGTTATGTGGAAGGCGGCTATCATGGTATGGGCATGTAATGCGGAGGAATGAGGAACACATTGTGAGGAAGGCCTTGAGCATGGATGTGGATGGATATAGAGGTAGAGGACGACCAAGGAAACGATGGATGGATTGTGTGAAAGACGATATGGCTAGAAAGAATGTTACTTGTGAGATGACGTCTGACAGAGAAGTATGGAAGGAGAAGACATGCTGTGCCGACCCCAAGTAAAATTGGGATAAGGGCAGGAGAATGATGGCGAAAAGGCAAAAAAGGAGAAAGAATAAGACCAGTCATAGTAACATTTAATTCATACGGCAAGAAATTGGAAATTTTAAAAAAGAAAAAGTTATTACATAGCTCCGACATTTACATAAAAGAAGACTTCCCTTTAAAAATCATTCAGAAACGCAAAGATTTGCAAGAAGAGTTGAAAGAACTACAAAACCAAGGAAAAATAGCATATTTAAAATATGATAAAATTATCGTCAAAGAAGAAAATAATGAAAATGCAAATAGAAATAAAAAAAGATCTCTATCTATATCACCAAATGAACATAACCAAACTAAGACCAAGACTAACAAACAATTTCATAAGAAGAATAAAAGAGACATTAATACCTTTTTTATGTCTAAAAGAGATGCACTGTCGCCTCAAGAAAAACAACAGATAACCTTAAAAAATAATGAAATCCCGAAGAAAGACCAACGGGTGGAGACACTCAATCAATGACAACCATCACGAACCCCTCTTCAAACATCTCCAGTACAGCTGGTCACTGCGGAGATTTGCGACCAAAACCCTCCAGAGATAATACTCCACGTAATAACGTATAACGTGAGGAGTCTTTCGTCTCACGCACGATTAATTGAACTTATAGATACTATTAAAAATGTAAAGTTTGATGTATTAGGTTTATCAGAGTTGAGGAGAGTTGGAAACTCTATTTGTGAATATGAGGACTTCATACTTCAGTTCATAGGAGAAACCGCAGGGCTCTATGGAGTTGGATTTATTATAAAAAAACATCTTAAAAAATATACATTCAATAGTAGGTTTATCGGAAAGGGTTGCCTTACTTACATTGAATATCAACAATTTCAAACTTGCTATTATCCAAGTATATGCCCCGACAGAGAGCGCTGAAGAAATCAAAAAAGAAGAATTTTACAAAACATTAGATAAAGCCTTAACACTGGCCGGCAATAGGAAGATTATTGTAATGGGAGATTTCAACGCCAAAATCGGCTTTCCCAAGCCTGAAGAATATTTAATAATGAGAAAATATGGCTATGGAACCCGAAATATTGCTGGAGAAAGAATGGTAGAATTTGCGTTTGAAAATAAATTGTCAATTATAAATACTTTCTTTGATAAGAAACCCAAAAATAGATGGACATGGAGATCTCCCGACGGTAAAACGAAAAATGAACTGGATTATTTTCTGTCTAACTTTCCTCAGAATGTACATAATATAGAGGTTCTAAACGTAGAATATCCATCCGACCATAGACCTGTAAGAATAAAAGTTAAGATCAAGTCAATAAAAAAAAAGTAGAATTAATTATAACAACAAACATAAAAACGTGCTAAAAACTGATGACCAGATTAATAAATACTGTGAATCTCTACATACCAATATTGAAAATCTACTAAATGAGAAAAATAGCTATACAGTACAAACATACTATGACAAAATAATAGGAATTATTGAAACCAGCTTATCAAGTGCCCAAAATTCAACCACAAAAACCAATACCCACTCAATAATTACTGACCATACAAGACAGTTAATAAGTCGCAGATATGAATTACAAAATACGAAACCTAAATCTCGGTGTATGAAAAACGAATTAAAAGCACTTTATAAATTAATCAGCAAAAACATACAGCGAGACTATACTAATTATTGGTCACGTACAATAGAGAGACATCTTAACGCAACTGGTAGCCTAAAAAGAGCATATAAAGACTTAAGAACTCATAAATACTGGATAGAAGGCCTACAAAAGCAAAATAAGATATACAACAGCAGAGAAAAAATTCTAAACATCGCTACATTCTATTATAAAAAATTATATAGCTGCGCCGCTCAGCCGCCACCACCACATGAAAAAACTCCACAAGTTGAATTGACAGAAGAGATAGAGCCCATTGTTGAAACTGAAATAATTAAGCAAATCAAAAAGATGAAAATGGAAAAAAGTCCAGGCCCGGACAAAATAACTAATGAAGTCATAAAAATAGGCCACCAATTTCTAGTAAAACCATTGACAAAACTCTTCAACATGATTATCGAAAATACTTGTACGCCCCAACAATGGTCCGAGTCTAATATTATTCTTTTATATAAGAAAGGCGACCCAAAAGACATTTCAAATTACAGACCCATAAGTCTGCTACCTGCTCTATATAAGCTATTCTCTTCGATCATAGAGAGAAGGATTGGCCGAGTACTCGATAGAAAACAACCGATAGAACAAGCTGGTTTTAGGAAAGGCTACAGCACCACAGATCATATACACACTCTAGAACAAGTTATAGAAAAATATCAAGAATTCCAAAGACCACTCTACATTGCCTTCATTGATTACCAGAAAGCATTTGATACGATATCACACTCGGCGATTTGGCAAACTCTTCTTACTCAAAATGTAAACCAAAGATATATAAATATAATTAGACATCTTTACGAAAAGAGCCAAAGTAAAGTTCAGCTTGAAAACACGGGACCACCAATAAAAATAGAAAGAGGGGTTAGGCAGGGTGACCCCCTTTCACCCCGTCTTTTCATAGCAGTGCTAGAGGCGGTCATAGGTAAATTAAATTGGAAAAATTTGGGAATCAATATTAAAGGAAAATATCTGTCACATCTAAGGTTCGCTGATGACATTGTGCTTTTAACTGACAATCATAATGAAATGCAATACATGATATCCACTCTACTCAAAGCTAGTAAAGAAGTTGGTTTAGAAATAAATCTAAACAAAACAAAACTAATGACGAACAGCAGCCACAAAACTATAAAACTCGAAGACATCAAACTAGACTATGTCAGCAACTTCATATATTTAGGAAAACAAATTTCATTCAACGCACAAAATAATCAACAAGAAGTAGAAAGAAGAACTCAAAAGACCTGGAACAAATTTTGGAGCTATAAAGAAGTACTAAAAGGCAATTTTCCTGTAGAACTGAAAAGAAAGATAATGAACTCATACCTATTACCTTCCTTGACGTATGCTTGTCAAACCTGGAAATTCACCCATAAGATTAAAAACAAGATAATCACAACACAAAGAAGTATGGAAAGGAGTATGATGAAAATAAACAAACTCAAGAAAATTCCACATAAAGTAATCCGCAAGAAGACAAATGTCATAGACGCCTTAACCTACGCACAGAAATTAAAATGGCGATGGGCGGGCCATATAGCGAGAATGACCGACGACAGATGGACTAGACGTACTACAATATGGAAGGGGCCAGCCGGTTACAGAAGGAGAGGGAGGCCACAAACACGATGGGCAGATGACATCATAAAAATAGCTGGACGAGACTGGTTAACAGAAGCAAGAGATAGAAATGTATGGCAAACTCTGGAGGAGGCCTTCACCTAAAGGGGTTCTTGCCAAAAAATAAAAATAATTACAATGAAAATACAAATTTTTATATTACAAGAAATATTTAATTAAAATTAATTATAATAAAACATAATGTAATAATAGAAAGATAAATTTACTTCATTTTTTTAAATTGTTGAATTATATGTTTTTTTATATGTTTTTAATCTATAATAAAAAAGTTAATATTACTGTTAATTTATTAGTATATGTTTAATGAGAGCAATTAAATTTTAAATATGTAATTTAAATTTACTTGGCGAGAAATAAAAGGCTTTTTTATTTTTATTTTTTTTTATTTTATTTATTTTATACTCATATATTTATTTTAAATACATAGATATATATATTTTTAATTTATTATATATTATATATTTTATATAATGTTGGATGAAGAATATTTTTCTTGTTCATCGGATGAATTTATGAGTGTTTCAAGTAGCAACAACACGTCAATTTCAGACTCTGAAACACTTGAAGTGAAATTGTCAAAAATATTTGATAATACTACTAACCTTCTCTCCTTAGTGCATATTAACGCACAGAGCTTAGTAGCTCACTACTCTGATCTTCTCACATCTTTTAGTACCGGCGTGGTTGACGGAATTCTTGTGTCCGAAACCTGGTTGAAACCGTCTATTCCATCTACCAGTTGTGCTCTTCCAGGTTATCAGTTATTCCGCAATGATCGCAGGGTGGTGGTGGCGTTGGTATTTACCTTCGCAGCAACATTCCTGTGAGTGTAGTGTCAAGTTCCCCTTCTCAATACACAGGCTATCTTGAGTATCTTTTCTTGGAGATAGTCATCCCGTCTACGGAAAATTCGACTAAAACAATTCGTCTAAACCAATTCGACTAAAACAATTCGTCTAAAAAACTATTCGACTAAAACAATTCGACTAATAACAATTCGTCTAAAACAAATCCTCTAAAAGAATTCAACTAAAACAATTCGACTAAAAATAAATAGACTAGAAACATTGCTCATTCCCCATTACACTTCAGTCTCGCGACTCTGCAGTCTTCATCGATCTTATTGAAAATTTGCGACCACTTGTGAACTTTCTGTCTTCCCGACACCGGCCCGGCTATGTCCCACACACCATCCGAGATGCCCCACACCCTTTTTTTTTGTTTATTTTACGCCTCCCGCCTGGCCGGGGGACCGGGACGGGTATGTGGGACTCAACCGGGGCCATAAGGGCCCCGTGCCAGGGCTGAAGGACCTGTCCTACCCACTAAAACCATCCTCGGGTTTCCACCATGCCGCCGAAAGGTGAGGCAACGGGATCGCCCAGGGCATGCAACCGCGACCCCACCAGCGGCAGCCGCCGTAAAGCAGCTGAATGACTAACGTGGAAAGCGCGCCTAGTGCGCGCCTTTCTCCTCATCCTCCACGTGCTCATGTGACGAACTCCCCCGAGTCCGCCACTGGAGGCTGGGCGTCAACGAAGCTGACGCCCTGCGGCGGAAAAGATGCCGCCTGTGTAAAACACCTGGGAGGCTCGAGTAGCGAGCCCTCCCACTCTCTCCTAGCCAACGAGGCCACTCACATGGTCCGCCCCGCCCAGAAGCAGCCACGCGGCATCCTTCCCGCCAGTCTTAGCCGTGGCCGACGAGCAAGCTCAAGCCGGCCCCGTTGCCCAGGGTGCACTATGAGGAGGTGACTGACATGCACCCCTGAGATCCTCCGAACCCGCCCAACTATGACGATCCGATATATACAGACAGATCTGTATACATCAAATCAATTGTGAACAGTCTGTTGATATGAAGAATTTATTTCATCATTTTATATTTTTCTTTTTTTTTTATTGTATTCTTTCTTTCATCTTTGAAATCAGCTTCTCTCCACCGTTCGTTCAAGAAAATAATATTAAACTTAATATAAAAAACAACAAAATATAAAAAAAACTTTTTATATTTTTTCAGCAAAATTTTTATATTGAAGAATTATTATTAGTATAATTTTTTTTAGTCGAATTGTTTTAGTCGAATTGCTTTAGTCGAATTGCTAATAGTCGAATTGTTTTTTAGACGAATTGCTTTAGTCGAATTGTTTTAGTCGAATTGCTAATAGTCGAATTGTTTTTTAGACGAATTGCTTTAGTCGAATTGTTTTAGACGAATCGTTTTAGATGAATTTTCCGCAAATCGTATTTATATAGTATATATAAATAATATACGTAGTATATGTATTTTGTGCACTGTATTTTTATGTATGTTTATGTATTATATTTTTATTTATGTATGTATTTATATTTTCATATTTTTCTATATATTTTCTATACTAGTCTGCACTATCTTGCCCGCTACAACACTCCGTCACTCACCTCCATAGGTTGACTGGAAGAAATCTCTTTTAAAGATAAGTCCACCTTTGCCTGTACTTATTTTACTGTACAATCATTGTATACAGATATTTTAGTGCAATAAAGAATATAATAATAAAACTAGTTAAAACGGATTTGAATCGCGTAAATTATTTTTGACATCCTGACGTTTCGAGCACTTTACACCGTTCGTGGTCACGGGTAGACTCTCTGAAGTAGCCTTTTTAATTGGAAAAATTAAACAAAATTTTGAAAAACAACACGTAACAACTAAAATGTAGCTATTGCGGTTTTTGGTTGTAGGCAAAGGTCCCATTAAGTCAACAGAAATCATCTGAAATGGCCGTGAGCACTGCTTACTGCTTGGGACTACCCATTTCTCCTAAAACTTGATGATTTTGTGACTTATAGGCAAGACATTTATCACAGGAACTTATGAATTTAACGACATCCTGGTACATGCCAGGCCAATAATAGCGTAAGGCTAAGCGACGGTATGTTTTAAATATGCCCATATGACCAGCCGTAGGTTCAGAATGGTTTTCAGTAATAATTTTGACGCGAAATTCTGCGGGAACAACCTCTTTCCATGAAAATTCGGATGTTAACTCGTGTTTGTTTTTTGACAATCTAAATAAAGTGTTATTTTTAATAATAAAATTTGGAAAATTTTTAGAGTCACTTTGACAACCAGTGAAAATATTTTTATACCAAGCGTCATTAGTGTCCGAAATTGAATTGGCGGTGCTAATGGCATCGACAGGAACACTTCTAGAAAGAGCGTAAGGAATAACGTTGTCAACGCCTGTTTAATAACAAAGTTAAAGGCTGACAAACGTATATCCCAACGAGCGAGCCTACCAGTAGGATTACTGAGCGACAGGAACCATTTTAACGCGCTATGGTCAGTATATCGTCGGTGATATTCTAAAACCACGGAACAAACAGTGTTTCAAACCGCGTATTTACAAAACTAGCAAAATTGAGATTTCGCTGGCTTAGCTTCGTTGTAGTGATTGCCTGCGTTCCGTGATGATGGCTGGGCCTATTATCCAAAAGGAAGCCGTGAAATCGAATGTCTTTTAATCCGCGTAACGTCAGGTGATTGTTTATTGTGCCCAAACCGCGTATCTGCGCATCATAACATGAAAGGTCTGTTTGTTTAACGAAGCATGCGTAAAATATTGTGATTTTTGTTATAAATGCTGCATGAACTGGTAAGTGAACACTATAACTATATATTATGTTGGTTAAGCTACTTATTAGGATAATTAGTTATTTAAATTATTAATATTAACCCTGAGAAAACACGGTTTCAAAAGAGTTTTTCGTTGTCATAAAGTTTTTCGTTTTGTGTTACGTACGCGGTTGCAAAATTTATCTACCTACTCGTAACTCAGGTTAATTTGTTGTATTTATTATCATAAAAGTAGAGGGTGACTAGATGTATCTGTACCTTCTACCTAATTTTAAGAATGGAAATAGGAGCGATCCCAGTAATTACAGGCCTATTTCAATACTCCCATCTTTAAGTAAAATTTTCGAAAAAAATATTTTAAATCAACTTCTTATCCATTTTGGTACAAATAAAATTTTTCATAGTGAGCAATTTGGTTTTACAAGAGGTCGATCAACAACTGATGCGGGAATTGCGCTTCTTAAGCATATTTACGATGCTTGGGAGAAATCACAGAATGCTATTGGAGTATTCTGTGATTTATCTAAAGCATTTGATTGTGTAGAACACGAGACGCTTCTTTATAAGCTCAAATATTACGGCGTTAAAGGTAGGGCTCTTGATCTCATTGCTTCATACTTAAGTCAAAGAATCCAGCAATTTTTCATTAATGGAATAAAGTCTACTGGATCTACGCTAAAAATTGGTGTTCCACAAGGTTCAATTTTGGGTCCCTTTCTATTCTTAGTATATGTAAATGACCTTCCTTTCTTTGTTAAAGGTATTTGTGATATAGTATTGTTTGCTGACGATACTTCACTGATTTTTAAGGTTGACAGGAAAAAAACTGACTATGACGATGTGAACGGTGCCTTATCACAGATTCAAGATTGGTTTAAAGTAAATAATTTGGTTTTGAATACTCAAAAACAAAATGTGTAGTTTTTACCCTACCCAATGTTAGGAAGCAAAATTATAATATATCTTTAAGCGGTGGCCCGCTTGATGTAGCCGATACTACCGTGTTCTTGGGAATAGAATTGGATTCCAGACTTCAGTGGAGTCCCCATTTGTCGTCCCTAACAGGGAGACTCAGCTCCGCAGCATACGCGGTTAGAAAAGTTAGACAACTAACTGATATTGATACCGCTCGTTTAGTTTATTTTGGTTATTTTCACAGTATTATGTCATATCGCATATTACTTTGGGGTAACGCTGCAGATATTGAATCTGTCTTTATTTTACAAAAGAGAGCAATTCGGTTTATTTATAATCTTGGAGCTAGAGACTCTCTTCGGGATGTTTTTAACAGAGTAGTAATACTCACTGTTGCGTCGCAATATATTTACAACAATATCATGTATATTCACAGTAACATTGATAACTTTGATAAAATCAGTGATAATCATTGTATATGCACTAGAAGTAAGGATAAGCTTGTAACGCCAAGTTTCCGACTCCGCAAAGTATTGACTTTGAAATCTTTCTTGGGGCAAGGTATCCATTTCTATAATAAAATTCCACAGACATTTTTAACTTTGCCGTCTCGTAAATTCAAATCGTGAAAAAGGCGTATTATTCGATACAAGATTTTGTAGATGATAAAAAAGCGTGGAATTAATACCTGTTGACTTCCAGGCAGGATATATTAATTTAATAATTGTATTAACTTAAAAATTAACTAACATGACTGTATTTTTTTAAATGTTGAAAAAGAGTAACTACTGAGTTTCTTGCCGGTTCTTCTCGGTAGAATCTACTTTCCGAACCGGTGGTAGCTTCACTTAATTGTTAAATGACGATTCAAAAGTGCTTGTAAAAGCCCACTTGAATAAAGTATACTTTGATTTTGAATAGTAGGTAATAATAGTAAATAGGAGGTAAAGGTTTTGAACTTTTGAACCTATCTTTGAGAATACAACTACTATTTAATTAAAGTTTTAGTTTAGTTAAAGTTTATGTATTTTTTCTTTGTCAATAAAATATTTAAAAGAAAGTTCTAGTAATTGACCAAACCATTGTTTTTTTTAGTTTATATCATGGAGCAAGAAAATGAATGTGCGGATGTAGCTGTTGTCACTTTAAGAGATCTAGCAAAACGTCGCGCCGAACTTATGCGTAAAAAGCAGCTCATATTGGATAAAGTTACTAACGCTAACTTACGCATACCTCAAAAATTAATTGAACCGTCTCCAACGACGCAACTGCCATATTTCCCAATAGCCACTACACCCGAAAACGTTAATGATAGCATTGCATACTGTGATACTCTGACAACAGTTTCTGAGCCTTTTCCTGGCCCTAGTGCATCATCTATGTGTTCCAGAGGCTTTCGATTTTTCTACGGATGATGTAGATAATGATTCCGATTATGTTCCATTAGCCGAAATAACAAATTTACAGTTTATTGCTACTCCATCTGAGTCTATTTCTAATGAAAACGTTGAATGGTATGTAGAGAGAAAATGAGCCTGAAATTGCCAAAGAATCACGTACAAGAAAAAGAAAGGCTGATCGCAGTTCATGGGCGGTATTAATTAATAAGAAAAATAGAATGTTAGGGAAAGAGTACATAGGCTTAAACAAAATTGGTAATGTTATTCAGAAACAAAAAAGATCTAAAAGAGCAATAGGTGCTAAATGCAATTCTGCGTTTTGTAATAAAAGCAAAGTAATGTTTTGCTCACAATTAACGGAAGATTTACAAAAACCTATTTTTGAAGATTTTTGATGTAAGTCATGGCAAGAAAAGAAAATATTTGTGATTTCAATGAACGATAAAGTACCTGTTCGAAGAGGAAAAAAAGGACATAACTCTAGACGTTCAAACACAAAATTTTACTTCCTACAAGTCAATGGTAAGAAAGAGAGAGTTTGCTTGAAAACGTTTCTAGCTACTTTAGGTATAAAAGAGTGGACTATACGTAATTGGTTAGGCGAAGGAAGAGGTGATGCTCCCTCTAATATAGAACTTACAACAATTTAAATACTACTGCTACTAAAGATTACATTACAAGCAAAAAATCGTCATTTAAGGATTACCTGACTTTATTACCGAACCATCTCATTACTGCCGTATGACAACCACTAAACAATATCTGGAACCATTATTTCAATCAAAATCTTAGCTATATAATGCATACGTAGAATTTGCATCATCATTGTTTAAGCCAGTGGCTTCAAGAAAGTTGTTTTGTGACACCTTATACGAATAAAACATTGCACTATTTCAACCCAAGAAAGATGCTTGCTATTATTGTTGTTCCTATAAAGCCAGCAACGTTTCTGAAGAGAACTACCAAAATCACATCCAGCTGAAAGAATTGGCTCGAGCTAAAAAACTTAAGCAAAGTGCTCAAAGAGGACTTATTCATGCTGTGACCGCTGATTTGCAGGCTGTAAAGCTGTGCCCTTCGCTATCAGCTAGTGCTTTATACTTTAAGACCAAATTAGCTGTGCACAACTTTACTTTATACGATATTGCAACGGGTCATGTAACTTGCTACTGGTTCGACGAAACCGCCTGTGATTTAAGAGCTACCACTTAAGCGTCATTTTTCATTGATTATTTGACTAAGGTATTAGAAAAATATTGCAGGGATGTTGTCATATGGACGGATGGCTGCACTGCACAGAACAGAAACTCAATAGTTTCTAATGCCCTTCCAAGATTAGCAGTAGACAAAAATATAACAATTACACGAAAGTATCTGGAAAGAGGTCACACTCAAATGGAGGTTGACTCCGTACACTCCGTAGTGGAAAGAAAGCTGAAAAATGATGAAATTTTTCTTTTTTCTCAGTATGCCTCGATTACAAAAGAGGCCAGGAAGCATCCTTCTCCATACCAGGTTTTTCAACCAGATTACACCTTTTTTAAAGACTACAGTCTAAAAGAATACCAAATTTATGATTCGATTCGTCCAGGGCGTTCTGCTAGTGATGATTGCGTAGTAGATCTGAGGGTTTTAAAGTATAATCCTAACGGCACAATAGAGTTTAAAAATTTGTCATTATTTTTGTCACTTATTTTACGATAATTTGCCATTTAAGGAAAAGTAATGTTTTATTGATCTCATTTTTAACAAAGACCTCAATATGCAATTATTATTCTAATCAGAAGTAATATTTTTATACGTTTTGTTCTTATTTATAGTTTTAACTGTTACTTAGTAAGTACCCTCTAAACAGGGTATGTTTAATATACTTAGCTATAGAGCTAGTTTTTTTAGCATTATGTGGATTTATGGTGTTAATTTCCTGTATATTGCGGATTACCCAATGTACCGGTGATGAATATGTGCCAAAAATTAAATTCTGAAGTTGACTGATTAAATAATTATAATATGTTGATTGTATTGTTTTGTTTTATTTCGGCGGTCAATTCCGCGTAAGTGACGGTAAAAAAACTCATTTTGATTTTTTTGGGATAATAAAACCGCGAAAGTCGATTTACTAATTAATTAATACATATTTAACATAACTTATGCCTACAATATCAAGAAGAATATAATAATTTGACAATTTAAAAGTTTCAACAATAGAAAGTCATATGGTTTAGTAAATATTATGTTTTTCCTCGTTCCTATAAAATTCACTGCACCTACCTTACGCGGTTTTAAACACTGTTAGTTCCGCGGTTTCAGAATACCACCGACGATATAAGGTAAAAGGGTGACCGTTTCCGATGTAACATCGCCAATATTCAACAGCGGTCACGACGGCTAGTGTTTCGCGCTCGGTGATACTATAATTTCGTTCCGTAGCAGTCAATGACTTACTCATGTAGGCAATCGGGTGTTCTTTGCCGTCAATATTTTGAGTAAGAATTGCACCAATACCATAATTGCTAGCATCCGTATGGATCTCGAACGGCCTACTATAATCTGGACACGATAAAACCGGGGCTGAAACTAAGCATTCCTTAAGTTTTTCAACAGCGGAATCGGCTTCAGAAGTCCACTTAAAAGGTGGAGCGCCTTTCTTACAAGAAGTTAATTTATTAAGAGGTCCGGCTATGGTACTAAAATTTGGCACAAAACGTCGATACCACGTAGCAGTCCAAGGAAACGTTTAAGGTCCTTACGGCATTTAGGCACTGGAAAATTTACTATAGCTTCAACCTTAGTTGGATCCGTACACAAACCAAAACTGTCGACGACGTAACCTAAATATTTAAGTTGTGATCTACAGAAGTTAGATTTATCTAAATTAATTGTTAGATTTGCTTGCTTGATAGTTTTTCTAATACACGTAAAAGTAGTGTTACGTGAATATTAAAATCTTTAGAGATGATAATAATGTCCAGAAACCAGGTGCCAGGAACATAAAATGCCATTTTGTCACGATCTTCCTCAGCAATAGGAATCTGCCAGAACGCTTTCGATAGATCTATGCTATAAAGTTAGCGTGCATCTCGTAGATTATCTAGGATTTCAGATATATACGGTACATTGTAAGCGTCGCGTTTAGTAACAGAATTTTATTTGCGGCTGTCGTGGCAGAATCTGGGTTCACCATTCTTTTTGGTGACAATAAGAACGGGAGACGACCAAGCACTCTCGCATGGCTCGATCACATTTAAAGACAACATTTCATCCACTTGCTCTATTAAAATACGCTGTTTTTTTCAGTCGGTAATAGCGCTGACGAATAGGGGAAGAGTCGCCAGTGTCGATATGATGACTAATAAGGTTAGTGACGCCTAGACCTTTACGCTGAGTGGAAACATCCTCGAATTGTTTAAAAATATTATCGGCCAATAGCTTTTGAGATTCGTCTAGGTTTGTATAACCTTGTATAAAACATTGTTGAGGAGAATCTGTAGTGGAAGTATCGGCGTTGTCACTGTCGACTACAATGCTATTTATAAATGCAGGACATTATTTAAATTTACACCAAAAATCGACGCCTAATATAAGATCAGGTTTAATGTCTGGAATAACAAAAGTTTTTAATAAATGAAATTGATTTTGAAAAATAATAGGTATATTAACATAACCAATACTCCTTAAGTTTTGACCACCAGCAGCCGTAACCAGAATAAAATTATCCTCAATAAGAAGCAGTCCACGTTTCACCAAATCTAAATGTAAATTGTTACCTAAAATAGTAATTGCTGAGCCAGAATCCAAGAGTCCACGATACATTGAACCATTATTATATATAGACATAAGGTCTATTATCAAAATAATCGTTTATATCACTATTGAGAATTGTGTGAACAATATAAGAATTAAAAAATAAGCTTATAGTTCACAGCCAAGTTTGCCATTCAATTTTGTTAAAATTGGTCACACAATTCTCAGAATTTAGTTTTTTGAAAACGTTTTACTATTATTGCAACAAGTTGGACAATCAGGAGAATTGACTCCCTTTTGGCCACATTTGAAACAAAATATCTCGTTATTATCACTTGTGCACTGCCTGAGATTATTAGTGCGACAGCGAGGACAGTAACGAGGTTTATAATTACTATTATTTTTTGCAATCGTGTGAACGTAATTATTATTACGGAAATTGTTTTTGTTTGTAGTGTTTTCACTATAATGTACCTTAACATTTTTTTCTTTGTAAAGGTTGTAATTATGTTTTGGAAAAAATGTTTTCTTATTTGAAAAATCACAGTAAGCAAATTCAGGTGCTAGAGTATCTCGCGTGGGTCTCGGTGGTTCTCTAAAATGAGTAAGACGCGAGTGTATGTTTTTGTAGTTACGACACAGGGTTTTTAATTGCTCAATTGATTTCATTTCCGAAACAGAAGATAAAGTATTTGAATAACAAGGCCTAATGTTATGAAGAATTATTTCCAATACATCCTCCTCAGATATTTTTTTTAAACGCGAAAAAATTCCGGACATTATGGAGAGATGAATGACGATATTTTCTGTCTCGCCCTGTGTACGAGATCTTATTTCAGAAACTAACCTATAATCATAATCAGGTTGGCTGAAATCACGTTTAAAAAAATTTACTAAATTATACCAATTTGAGATTAAATCCTTAATGCTCCTGTACCAGTGAAGAGCTTCACCTGTAAATATATCCGTAGCATGCGACAAAATTTTGTTGTACGATATATTTTTAGATTGACAATAGTCATCAACATGCTGTGTAAAAGCGAGAACGCAGGATTTGCCATCAATTTTAACTTTTAAGAAAGAACAAAAGAAATATTATTTACAAGTACCGCAGACGATTTATCAATTGGTATCTTGAGTTGTGTACCACCACATCGAACGGTGAACTTTCGTAGTAGCTTTCGATATGCAGCGACGAAATGTTGGAATAACATACCACCCCCCTTTTGCAGTCAAAAACCTTGTACAAGTTTGGTATAAAATATAAGTTATATTTATATAATTTGCAACTACATGCGTCATAAATAGTATTATTCTTTCGTTTTTTTAAAGATTATTATTTATTTTTTTACTACTCGCTGCAACTTGCTATTTTTGCTACGATTTATGTTTATAATTTCTAATTATTATTATTATTATTGTATTTTTTATTTCTATTAATTCAAAACTATTATTTTATTATTTTTGCGGTTTGCTTTGCATTTACTTTAGAAACTTGCATTTATTTATAGCTATTTAATTATAAAAGACATCTTGAATTATAATACATCAATATATAATGTATTTGTTTATTTACTATTCTAATTATTTTACATAACTATAATAAATTATAGTAGTTTTGATTTATTTGGTATTTTAGTATTATTATAATTATTATTTTATTAATTATATATATTATTTTAATTAATATATATTTATATACATCAATTATTTATTTATATGAATAATATGATTTCAAACCTTCACAACGTAAGCGATTTGAATGATAATAGTACCTATTATAGCGACTTAGTATCATCTAGTGATGATAGTTTTCATAGTGCTTCTCTTCCTCTAAATTCTCTTTTAGATTCAAATCTCTCCGGTTTTTCTAGAAACTTTAATGTAGTGCATATAAATGCGCAGAGTATTCCTTCACATTACTCGGATTTCCTGTCTTCCTTCGATAGTCAAAATATTCATGCCATTCTTGTATCATGCGATTCTCTCAACTTCTTACTGTTTGCCTGGCTACCACCTGATCTGGAATGACCGCATAGGTAAAGGTGGCGGTGGTGTATACCTCCGCAGCCATATCCCTTTTACAATTTTAAGTAAATCACCTTCACAATACTCTGAGTCGTCGGAACATATCTTTATTGAGGTCTTATTCGGACATATCAAACTACTACTGGGAGTATTTTACAGTCCGTCACTCAATATTAATTATTTTAATGATTTTGAAATTCTATTAGAACAATTTATTACATCCGTTGATCACACGATAATTATGGGCGACTTCAATACCCGCTTAATTAAAAATGACCAACGTGCCCGACGCTTAAAGAATATAGTTGATAGCTGCAATCATAATGTACTCCCAACGAATGCAACTCATTTCTTTCCGAATTGTTCTCCCTCGCTGTTGGACTTAATGATTGTTTCCTCTTCTTCCCATGATTTAGTTTATTTATCCTATAATATTCGGCCCCCGCGGGCGAAACCAACAATAGTGATGCGGCGTAATTTCCAAAAGTTCAATAAAACCAATTTTATGAGTGATTTGAATATTATCGACTGGACTGCTATCTATAATGCCAGCTCAATTGACGAAAAGATTAGTGGATTTAATTCTTTATTAACTGATTTATTAGATAAACATGATCCGTTAAGACCTATAAAACTGAAGCATTTACCAGCGCCTTGGCTAACTCAGGACATTAGAACAACAACAAACAACAACAACAACAGCCTGTAAATTCCCACTGCTGGGCTAAAGGCCTCCTCTCCCTTTGAGGAGAAGGTTTGGAACATATTCCACCACGCTGTTCCAATGCGGGTTGGTAGAATACACATGTGGCAGAATTTCTATGAAATTTGTCACATGTAGGTTTCCTCACGATGTTTTCCTTCACCGCTGAGCACGAGATGAATTATAAAGACAAATTAAGCACATGAATCAGCGGTGCTTGCCTGGGTTTGAACCCTCGGAAAAATCATCGGTTAAGATGCACGCGTTCTAACCACTGGGCCATCTCGACTCTACATTAGAATATAATATAATTAATTTTATATTAGCAGACCAGTCGATATACTTTTTGGAGCCGATATTTATTCATTTATTTTATTAGAAGGAATCTGTAGACCGGATAACAACATACCCGTGGCTCAGAACACACGTTTGGGCTGGATTTTAACAGGAAATGTCAAAACCCTACAATGTAACGTTATCATCAACAATTTAGAAGAAATTCAGAATCTGAATTTAAAACTTGTGGTTGAATTATGCAATAAATTTATATTAAAATCTCCACAAACAATAATTTCTTTATTACCAGATAATTTAGATAGAACATTGTCCAATATATTTTCAAACAATTCATATAATCCACTAGGGGGCCTGTATACGCATACAACAATGGCACGCTCAAGCTCTGCATAGGCTATTGCTATAGTTTGCTCAATAGAAAGGCTCACAATATCTTTACGTTCTTTAAATTTTATAATTTTACACAAGAGTATTAAAGAGCCACCACGTATAGCTTTATTTCTACTGAACAGACTAGCAATCTGGTGCCCACTAAAGTTAAACATGACCTGATAATTTAGAAGCCAATGTTCAGTTAAACACAAAATATCAATGCCATTACAGGTCAAAAATAATTCAATTTCTAAGTCTTTCCCTAACATTCCTTGAATATTTTGGTGCACCAGTTTTACAATTTTTTTGTTATTTACTTCTTATTATTTTTATTGGCTTCTATAGTAACTATTTTTTCACAATTATAGTTAGAATTATTATCGTTGCCAGAGACTACCTCTATTGTCTTAGAACTTAATTTAAATTACTTGGAACATGTTCCAAAATATATGGTCTTAAATTGTTATTATTATACTGCTCAATAGAAGCAGTTGTCTGGTCAACCAAACCATTGGTTGATTTTTTAATAATAAAATATGATAGCAAACTAGCTATCTGTCTCTTATAAAAATTAGATAGGTGACACCTATCACATGTCAATAAACAAGAATTATAATTGATTATGTTATTAATTTCAATTAGTTTTATTTTATTACATCGGAGTCGGCAGGCGGGAGCGGTCCAGCAGTGATAAGTGATAGTGAAATGCCAAGCCAGCATTTAAAGTGTCAAAGTGATGAGGTGATAAGTGAAAGCAAGTTGCAAACAAGTGCGCGTAAAATCCATCAAAACAGAGGCACCTCACCCGTGCTTCAGTCCGTTTTCATAATCGATACCGGGGTGTAATAACGGTGTATGCAATGTATAATGTATATACTTTGAATGTAATGTTATATGTTATTTTTGTTCGTGTTTTTATTATTTTTTTGTATCATTTTCTCTAGAATAATCAAAAATGCCTATCACCTTGTTAACAATATTAATTTCTTAACATTTTTCCTAGATTAAGCAAAAATGCCACATCATCTTGTTAGTAGTATTAGTTCACCACATCATCCTCTATCTTTCGGCCCGGGAGCATGTACGGCTAACACGCTGATTTGTAGCGTCAGCAAATCGCGCTACAACGGCGAATTATATTTTATACCTCAGTCCGCAACGAGCAGCCACGCGTGCTCACTGGTCTCAATATCATTATATTATTAGCAATTTATCATTTTATCAAATAAAGTTATCAAACTTATCAACTTCTATCAATTATCAAGCATATCAACTTATATAAATTATCAACTAAGGGTGTATAGGGCACGTATCAGCCCGTACAGTGATCTTTACCGGAAACTCACCCTAAAATCTTTTATTAGAGGTGTGAACGAACCTCTTGGCTCACCCATTCGGTGTATGAGGCCCGAATCCATTGAAAAGGCTCTGGAATTTGTACAGGAAGAAATCAATGTTATGTACCTACAGCGTCGGAGCAATGATAGCGTTAGAAAAAAAATTAATTTGCATGCCAATAATTCACATAAAGTCCCTGTGTCTACACCATTTATCTTGCATAACCCCAATGTGTTAGCATTGCCAAATACAAACTGGCGGAAGCCTTTGCCCTTCCAAACACCAATGCAGCCTTGGAAACCTAACATCCAGAATGGTGTACCTCAACAGCGTGGTTACCAGGTAAGTCACCCCCAACAGCGCTTACCTTACAATATACCGTCTCGCATGCAGCAGATGTTCCGTGCACCACCACACAATTATAACGCGCAGAATAGTAGTTTTAGGATACAAGATAGACCACACCAGTCTCAACAAAACCTGGGACCTAAACCTATGAGTGGCGTTAGCCATTACGTAGCAAAGCCTTTTCCACCCGCGATTAGAGGACATGACTGGGCAAAGTTTGGCAATCCACCCCCTTCTAACTACTTTTAATTTAGGGAAATGAATTATAATGAGACATACGACTATAATGACCAAAATCCTGACTTAGATTATGACTATGACCCCAATGAGTACTATTACTCATCCCACGACTATGACTATGACTATTATTATAACACAAATATTCCAGACTACACTAACGAATCCAACTCACCACACATAGAACAACCCCCTCTAACAGAAATTGAACCGCAACTTGGACACGAAACAGAATTTTCACAAAGGGCGTTCCAATACGGGACTAAAAATGGAATTAAACCTGCAATCTAAAAAGGAGTTGAGATATATACAGATCGTGGTGGACACCGGAGCTAATCAATCTTTTTTAAGCCCTGACGTAATTAAGCAATATTTTTCTTGTGTTCCACTTAACTACGACCCCTTTAAGGTAACAAACTCTCGAGTTACCTCGTATCATGAACACTCTATCACAATTCCTCAATTTGCAGAATTTAATGAACTAAAGAACGTAAAGTACTTCATATTTAAATTCCATACCTATTTCGACGGTCTAGTAGGACTAGATTTGTTAAAAAATAGTATAATAGATCTTAAACATAATATACTAGTGACAGATTATACGAATATTCCATTATTAAAATACAAATGTCGAACCACCAATTTGCATGAAACCATCCCCGCGCATTCTCAGAAAATAGTTAACGTACCTATGGCTTATCCACCTGGTGACATACGTGTCTGAACAAATAATATGTAACTGTATTATTCACGAGTGTATCACGACCTTTACGGATAATTCTAGTTTTGTAGAGATAGAGAACCCCACTGACTATGATATCACACTGACTTTTGAACAACCCTTATCGATAGAATGTTGTGACATCGATTGCATCCTTCCAGAACCCCCAGTTACACGCATTAAAGACGTACTGAACCGACTTAGGACTGATCACTTAAATAGTGAAGAAAAGCTTAACCTACAAACTCTTTGTTCGAAATTTGCTGACGTGTTTTACTTAGAGGGTGAATTCACAAATAAAATCAAATAAAACATTAAGACTACTGACGAGATTCCTGTTTATACAAAAAGTTACCGGTATCCATTTATTCATAGACAAGAAGTTAGGGACTAAATTGCAAAAATGCTTGAACAAGGAAAAATACGACCATCTGACTCTGCCTGGAGTTCAGCTATCTGGGTGGTACCTAAAAATGCAGTAATTCGGGTAGACAAAAATGGAGACTAGTAATAGATTTTCGAAAATTGAACGAAAAGACTATAGATGATAAATACCCAATACCAAACATATCTGACGTCTTAGACAAGTTAGGAAGGTGCCAATACTTTTCTACGCTAGACCTGGCATCCGGTTTCTATGAAGTTGAAATGAACCCCGACGATATACCCAAGACTGCCTTCAATGTTGAGCATGGGCATTTCGAATTTCTTCGAATGCCTATGGAACTTTAGAACTCTCCTTCTATTTTCCAGAGAGTCATGGGTAATGTCCTCAGAGGCTTGCAAAACGAGATTTGCCTTGTCTAATTAGACGATATAATAGTATTTAGCACCTCTCTACAAGAGCATATCATTAACTTAGAAAAAGTTTTTAGCAGGTTGCGTGAATCCAATTTTAAAATCCAGATGGATAAATCTGAATTTCTGAAGCTGGAAACCGCATATCTCCGGCATATAATTACTAGAGATGGAATAAAACCTAACCCAGACAAAATATGTGCAATTCAAAAGTACCATATCCCTAAGACTAGTAAGGAAATTAAACAGTTTTTGGAACTGATAGGATACTATAGAAAATTTATCCCAGACTTCGCGAAAATTACTAAACCGATGACTAAATGTTTGAAAAAAGGCTGTAAAATTACTCTAGACAATGACTATATTAACTGTTTCGAAAAGTGTAAGACCGTATTGACTAACGACCCAATATTACAATACCCTGACTTCGACAAAGAATTCAATTTGACAACAGACGCATCCAATGTAGCAATAGGCGCTATACTATCACAAGGACCTATAGGTTCCGACAAACCTATTTGTTATGCCTCGCAAACTCTCAATGACAGTGAAATTAACTATGCCCCGATAGAAAAGGAACTCTTAGCTATAGTTTGGGCTACAAAATACTTTAGGCCTTACCTATTTGGACGAAAATTTAAAATAATAACCGATCACAAACCCTTACAGTGGCTAATGAATGTTAAGGAACCTAACTCCCGACTGACTAGATGGAGACTGAAACTTGCTGAATATAACTATACTATATAGTATATAAAGTATACAAATCCGGCAAATCTAACACCAACGCCGACGCTCTATCTCGAATAGAAATTAATAATGAAACGACTGAGTCAGTAAAAGTTAATGTATCTGAAAGACCAGCCTCTCCTTCGGGTTCTACCACAATAACTGCCCACACTAGTGCTGAAAACCCTATCCTTGAAATTCCCATCACTGACGAACCACTTAATAAATTTTATAGACAAATACATATAACTATAGTAGGTGACATGAAACGTAAACCGAAAACGACAAAACCTTTTGAAACTAACACTAGGACATTAGTACAGGTATCAGAATCTAATCTGGAACAAGATGCTGTAGACGTAATAAAAGAATTTGTTAATCCAAAAATTAAGACAGCTCTTAGAATGGGTAATTCTAAGAGCTGTCTTAATGTTTGATTCTCCATTAGGTATGTATTCTGTTTTACCTATAATTCAAAATCATTTCCGTAGTTCTTCTATGAATTTAGTCTTAGCAAAGGTAGAGCTAGAAGATGTAAAAGATTATTTTAAACAACAGGAAATAATTAAACACTATCACGATGGAAAGACAAACCACCGAGGTATTAATGAGTGCTATTTAGCCTTGTCTAGGAAATACTATTGGCCTAGGATGAAAGACGAAATTTCTAAATATATAAATGAGTGTATAGTGTGAGGACAGACTAAATACGACAGAAACCCCATTAGACCTATATTTAATATCGTACCCCCCGCTACAAAACCATTTGAATTAGTGCACCTAGATTTATTCACTGTACATAATGAAAAATATTTAACCTTTGTCGACTCTTTCTCTAAATATGGACAAGCCCACCATTTGAGAGATGGTACTGCAATTAGTGTCCTTCAAGCCCTTTTAACTTATAGCACACATCATGGACTTCCTTTGACTATCATAACTGACAATGGGACTGAGTTCACAAATCAACTATTTAGTGAATTTACTAGGCTACATAAAGTGAATCATCATAAAACTCTACCTCATTCACCTAACGATAACTGACTTATAGAACGTTTTCACTCTACTTTGTTAGAAAACTTACGCATATTGAGATTACGTTATAAAGAGGAATCTGTCACTAATCAAATGCCCTATGCGATATTAGCTTACAATAGTTCAGTTCACAGTTTTAGAATGTGCAGACCCCATGACATTATTAGAGGACATTTCGACCCTAAAGACCCTTTAGACTTAGACCTGACTAAACATCTATTACAACAGTACATTACTAATCATCGCGATAAAATTAAGACGGACTATAACTTAATAAACGATCATACTCATACTGAACGAACCAACATAATGAGTAATAGGAACGAAAATAGGGAACCTGAAGTTGAATACTCAACTGAACAACAAGTTTTCATAAAGAACCCCGCTACTAGCAGACAAAAATTAGCTACCAAGTAAACCCATGACACAGTACTTGCTGACTTGCCTATTCATATCTACGTTTTCAAGAAGAAAAGTCCCATATCCAAATCTAGACTTAAACGAGTAACCAAGACTAAGAAATTGTTACAGCACTCGACTGGTACTGACCTTACTAACTCTTCAGCTGACGTTGGCTCTGGACATATTTGAACACCTAGAAAATGGACCAGGACTCCTCCCTTTTTATCTTGGAAATGCCAAACTCATAACCCACCATCATTCCTTTATTCAATACATAGAACTAAATGAGTTCGAATTTCATCTTGATTCAATTGATTCACAGTTAAACCATTTAAGAGCTACTCTGGATAAAGATATTTACGCTCTTTATGAATTACAAATTGATTATATATCTAACAGATTAATTAGAATACCGTCTCAGATTAAAAGTTTGGAACCCCATCGAATTAAACGAGGCTTAATTAATGGTATTGGTTCTATTATCAAAAGTATAACTGGTAACCTGGATCAAACAAATGCTGAAAAGTATAATATTGCGTTAGAAATCTTAGAAAGTAACAAAAAAATGTTAGTATCCGAATTTAATGACCATATTAGTTTAAATAAAGAATGGATGATGAAACATAATTCACTCTTTACGAATATCGTACAGAACCAATTTAAGATTAATAGCACATTAGAGTTACTGTTAGAACATGACGCCTACGCAAACAATACTCTGATTAAATTTGCAAAATTTGCCCAATTATTAATAATTATTAGTAAGAATACGGAAGACCTAATGTTAGAATTAAGTAGATTAGAAGATATATTAGCGTTTGTACGTGCATCGAGCACCCATCATAGCCTGTTAAGTACTAGTAGTTTAGAAGATATTTTAGATAAACTAAGACACATTTATAACTCCAAAGAGTTAATAGAGGCAGATCTTAGAGATTATTATAGTATTATCAGACCCGGTTATTATTATGTAGGAAAGCAAATAGTAATAATTTTTAAATTCCCGATTGTTTCTCCTAGACAATTCAAATTATTTAAACTCTCAATTGTTCCTAACAAAGACCAATATACCTTTATCCCACCATACCCTTTCATAGCAACTGATGGTAAAGCTTTCATGTACATGGAGGCTGAATGCCCGAAGTTTAATCAGCAATATCTCTGCGAGGAAAACATCCGACATCAGACCCGAGAAAAGTTAGAGTGCGTCCAGACCCTCATCACCAGTCGATCTATGGATAGATCCTGCCGACCCGTTAAAATTACGCTAGTCGAAGAAACAAGGGAACAATTAGATGATACTACACTCTTATCTTCCCACGCCCAACGAAGATTGAATTAGAATGCAGCAGCCATGAATTTACTACCCTATTCGGAAGTTATCTAGCCACGATTTCGCAGACGTGAAACTGAAAAATATAAATACACCGGGGCTACGCAGCATTAAAGACAGGGTCCTAAATGAGCAACCTACAAAACTAGATCACCTCCATGGAAGTATATATCATACAACTATTCCATTCTACATTTAGAGATGATTTATTTCCCATTAAGAACAAAGTTCACTTACATAGGATACTTAAACTAGTAACATAATAATAAACATATATATAGTTAATGGTGACCTTATTTATACAAACATTCAAATATAATTATAAAGTTTACAGTATGTTTTTGTTAGTTTTAAATTTCAAAAAAGATTTTTCGTTAAATATTTCTTTCGGTAGATTATTGTACATTAGCGCTCCCTCAAATTGTATAGTTTTGTTACCATAATGTTTAGTTATAGACTTAGTAAAGTAAGTAAAGTAAAGTAACAGCCTGTACATTTCCCACTGATGAGATAAGGCCTCCTCTTCCATTAAGGAGAGGGTTTTTTGGAACATATTCCACCACGCTGTTCCAATGCGGGTTGGTGGAATGCACATGTGGCAGAATTTCGATGAAATTAGACACATGCAGGTTTTCCTTCACCGCCGAGCACGAAATGAATTATAAACACAAATTAAGCACATATATATAGTGGTGCTTGCCTGGATTTGAACCCGCAATCATCGGTTAAGATGCACGCGTTCTAACCACTGGGCCATCTCAGCTCAGTTATAGACTTAGGTTTTTGTAATTTATGTATATTTCGTGTAAAGTATTTGTGTAATTTAGCCTTAAAAGTAGTTTGTTTGTGTATACATCCTGAGAGAATTTTTCTTTTAAGTATGCATGTTTTGTATTTGTATAATTGTGCTATAGATAGTGTATTAGTTTTCTTGTAAAGTTCTTTGCTTGGAAAGCGGTAGTCCAGTTGGTGTAGTGTTTTTAATAGTTTGTTTTGTGATATTTGTAAATCTTTTAAATTAGTTTTGTGTGCAGATCCCCATACTTCTATTAAATATTCAAGTGAGGGTTTAGCTAATGAGTTATAAATTATAGTTCGAACTTTATATGGAATACATCGGACACACCTACGTAAAGCTCCAGTCAGTGATGTTATTTTAGTTTGCAAATAATCTAAATGAGGTTGCCATGATAGTTTGGAATCTAAGAGTAAACCAATACTTTTCTGTTTCTGATTTTTTAAGTTTAATGTTATTTATGGTTAGGAATTCATAATTAGGGTTTTTTTATTTTAGCAGTAAAAAGCATATAGGAGGTTTTCGCAACATTTATACTCAGCAAATTGCATTGGAACCATTAATTTAGTATATTTAAATCTGCTTGTGCGTTCGATATTATCTCATGTATTGAGTCTCCAAAAAAGAACAGACATGTGTCATCTGCGTATAATGACACTTCTCCGTGTAATCCTAAATTACCAATATCGTTAATGTAGATTAAGAATAATAGAGGGCCTAGAATTGACCCCTGAGGTATACCGCAATTGATATTATATGAACTGCTTTTAAAATTTTCGATTTTTACTATTTGTTGTCTGTCCGTTAAGTATGACTAAAGGACGCTAAAAGCTGATCCAGATATACCTATTTTTTGCAATTTATGAAGCAAGATATTATGTGAGACGGTATCAAACGCCTTTTTCAAGTCAATAAATATATGTACCTAAAGCTATCCTTTTCTGATCTATATTAAATTTTATTTTAGAAATTAGATCAATTGTAGCTGCAAGAGTATTTGATTTAGCACGAAACCCATATTGACCTTAATAAAGAAAATTTATTCCAGTGATATAATTATATATACGCGTGTACAAAACCTACTCAAATACTTTTGATAGAACGGGCAAAACCGATATAGGACGATAGTTCCCAGGGTCAGTCCTCGAGCCAGCTTTATAAATAGGGATAACTTTAGACACCTTAAAGCTATCTGGGAATACACCGTCTCTGAAACATTTATTAATGCAAAGCGTTAAGTTTTCACTTATTACATCATTAACACATTTAATTGTTTTAGGGGTAATACCATCGACACCTGTGCTTAGTATTTAGGTTTTTAATGATTTTTTTTATTTCATCTTTTGTACATTTTGTAAATTTTGTGACTGTTTTCGTGTTTTTGTATGAGGATGACATGTATGAAGTACTTGTTTTATGGTATTTGGATGGTATAGAGTTAGCTAAAATGGAGCCTATTGACGAAAAGTAAGAATTAAAAGTTTCACATATTTCCGTACCATCATTGATAATTTTATCGTTTACTATAAGCTTAGGGAGAATATTATCATTTACGGTTTTATAATTGGCAAAAGTATAGATGAGGTCCCACATTCTTTTAGGCTTGTTGTAACATTTAATAAATGAGTTAAAATAAAATTTATCCTTAATGTCTCTAATAGCACTTCCAACTTTGTTTCGTAAATTATTAAATTCCTTTCTTAGTTCCATATTATCTGTATCTTGTTTAACATTTTTCCACGCGATATTACGGTTTTTAATTTCATCCAGTATATGTTTGTTTATCCAGTCGTCTTTTGGTAGATTTTGTATTTAATTACTTTATTATTCTCTATAACCGTTTTTATGTACTCGTTCAGTTTCTCATAGTCGTCTATAATCTAAAGATTTATTTCTGCCATATCCTTATCTAAATTGTCATAATTTATTGCTTCATACTTTATTTTCTTTTTGGCTTCTTTTTTATAATTTTTAAATTCACAATAAATTTGTTTATGGTCTGATAGCGGTGAATCTATCAGAGCAATATGAAAATCATTATTAGTATTTGTACAAACGTGGTCAAGGATCGATTTAGATGTTTATGTTTCCCTTGTACAAAATTGACTGTTGATTTTATTGAGTATTATATAACCGGACTCTTGTAGTATATATTTATATTTTTTACTGCATCGATCTTTATTTAAAATATTTATATTAAAGTCTCCAAATACTATTGATCTTTTTCTTTTTTCCAACTGAGTTGAATATATTTCAAAAAAGTTTTCAATATTAGTTGTCGGGGGTCTATAAACAAGTCCAATATATAAGCTACATTTTTCTACATAAATCCATAGGAAGTTATTACCATCAGTATACTTTTCTTCTGTAAGCGTGTGGGATAAATCATTGTGGACATACATGGACACTCCTCCGCCAAGACACTCCTCCGTGGTCACGGGGAGTCTACCCGTGACCACGAACACTGCAAAGTGCTCGAAACGTCGGGATGTTAAAAATAATTAATATACGCGATTCATCCGTTATAATTAGTTTTATTTAAATTTATCCAGGTCTCCGTTAGTAATATTATATGTATAGTATAATTAAAAGATTTAATGATGCATTGTAATTCGTCAATTTTGCCCAGTTTGACTAAACTTCTAACATTCGCATAAAAAAATTTTAAAGAAGAGGAGGTCATTGTAACCGAGCAATAATCATGAGTAATCTGGTAAGTGAGTGGTTCATTTTTTGGTGGTGTTAAAGGCACTATTTGGCGTTTTTTGGTATTAATTTTGTAATTTTTGGTATTCCGTTAAAATATTTTATACTTAAGTCGGATTCACCATTTTGTTTACGCTGCTCAAGTTCATTTTTAAACGGTTTTATTTAGCTCACCCCGTTTGTTTTATTTATTCTTGGGTCAAATTTAGTAATTCAAATTTTACCCTCTTCCTGTCAACCGATTTATTTGAAATTTTGTATACACTTTGGATTTTGGTGACAATACAATAATGTTTATTTATTATCATTATAAGTTCAAGATGGCCGCCGCTACAAAATGGCGGATAAGGTAGGTTTTATCAATCCCATCAATATGGGTATCATATGAAAGGGCTCAACAAGCAGAATACAATATTCTATAAAAAATTGAAATCCAAGATGGTGGCCGCTACAAAATGGCGGATAACGTAAGTTTTATCAATCCCATCAATATGGGTATCAAATGAAAGGGCTCAACAAGAAGAATACAATATACTATAAAAAATTGAAATCTAAGATGGCGGTCGTTACAAAATGGCGGATAACGTAGGTTTTATCAATCCCATCAATATGGGTATCAAATGAAAGGGCTCAATAAGCAGAATACAATATACTATAAAAAATTGAAATCCAATTACGGGACGGCTGAAAGAAGAATGTTGCCTTTAATACTATCATGGGCTTCTACGATACTTAAAATGCAGGGCAGCACTGTGGATCACGCAGTCGTATACTTAGGTGCAAAACTGTTTGAAGAAGGTCAAGCCTACGTGGCACTTAGTAGAGTAAGATCTTTGCAGGGACTACGTATAGAGGAGTTGGACTGCAATAAACTAACGGACAAGAAACCTTGCAATAATGAAGCACTTAATGAATTAAACAGAATGCGAAATATAAAAACTAAAAACTAGAAAATAAAAATAGGTAAAAAAACTTTTTAAGTTAAACGGTTTTATGTTAAACATACATTGCAATGTTTAACATAAATGTACTAAAAACCAAAAAATAATAAAATAGATACAGTCGTGGGAATTATAAACATATGCATAGACTAGACTAAAATAAAATCGTGGGGCACGTCAACTAATGTAAACATTGTTGACTCGTCACAATAAATAATTTTTAAAGTCTACCGGAGTTTTTAATTGGTGGTTAATTTACGACTTTCTTCAGTACATTTGATTTTTTATTGAAAATTAACTCAAAACTGACTTTTTCTCCGACTCTATGTGGTCTTCGGCCTTACCCCTAGAGTGATTTTTAAAAAACCGAAGGCGCGAAGGAGGTGCAGCACCCGCCTGCTACAGGCGATGGTACTGCACATGCCGTAGCGCCGAAGGCCACCGAGTTTCTAAATTGTTGATAAAGTTTTAAGGTTAGAATTATAAGATTCGTTTTTGCTAATATCTCAAAAACGGAGGAGATTCGCATGATGTTAATGGTACTGGGGGATAGGGCAGATAGTCGCCACCCCCTACTCCCCCTCTATACCGCCTCCTCCTGGAGCAATTTACTAAACCGCAAACGTCATTCATGGTCACCCTAGCATTTTGTATATAATTTATAACCTCGAAAACTTTTTCTGCAGTCCAACGTTTTTTCAGCTAGGGCGGGTGTATTTATTGAAATTTTCATGAACTTTGCCGTTTAGTAAATTCAAATCGTTTGTAAAAAATACATTGGTAGAAAAAGCATATTATTCGATACAAGATTTTGTAGATGATAAAAAAGCGTGGAGTTAATACCTGTTGACTTCCAAGTAGGATACATTAATTGAAATAATTGTATTTAATTAACATGACGTATTTTTTAAATGTTAAAAAAGAGTAACTACTGAGTTTCTTGCCGGTTCTTCTCGGTAGAATCTACTTTCCGAACCGGTGGTAGCTTCACTTAATTGTAAAATGACGATTCAAAAGTGCTTATAAAAGCCTACTTGAATAAAGTTTATTTTGATTTTGATTTTTGATAAATTTTTACAGAAAAATAATGTAACTTTAACTGCACGGTCGTATTGTTCCGCCATATTTGTTGTTGTTGTTGATACTAGCGCTGCAGGTGAAAAATAAAAGTACTAAATTCAAATCACCCGCATGACTTAACATCAGCCCAAACCAACGGGCTAACTGAATGGTTAGGTTAGGTTAGCCGGGTGATTGGACGTTCAGTGACGACCATTCATTTTACAAGCGGGCTAGGCTCTCTAGCTCGAGTTTTTAGTGGGTTGTAACTTGTATCCTAAGGCAGCTGTGCACCATACGATGATCAGTATTAAAGTTTAGATTCTGTATGACATGACTGTCATTAAAGTGTTTGATTTTGTTGGTAATTATAAAATCAATTTCGTTTTCGTTTTTTCCATCCGAGGATATCCAGGTACATTTGTTTTTTTCCTTGTGCCTGTACATTGAATTGAGCAGTGCTAAGTTATTTTGTTGTAAAAAATCCATTAGTCGATGTCCATTAGCACTCCTCTCTCCATAGCTAAATTTTCCAAGTACATGTTCTTCCCCTGATTCTCTAGTGCCGATTTGTGCGTTAAAGTCGCCCATAATAATGAGATTGTTATGATTGTATTTGCTTGTTATGACTGATAGCTTGTTGTATCCGTAGCCGAAAAACTGGACATCATGTCCTCCGAAATTCGCGCCCTTAGAGACGTGACGCCCAAAGCCGCCTCACCTGCGAAACAGAATTGACAGTGAAGGAGGTCAGACAGACTCTGGCGACCATCAAACAAGGAGTGACAGAGCTGAGCAAAGGAGAAAAACCTATAATGAGTCCTCTCACATTCGCCCAAGCTACAGTAAAACCGAAACCCTCCCGAACACCGAACCACACGTTGATCATCTCCTCAAAAGATCCTAAGGAGACTAGTGATAACGTGATCACAAAAATACGAGCTGCCCTGGACATCAAAAAAACAGGAGCAAGGGTCGACAGAGTCAGAAAGGCTAGGGATCAGAAAGTCGTAATAAGATGTGCGTCCAAGAAAGACATGACAATAGTAAAGAGCCGTGTTCAAACAGATAAACACTTGAACATCAGGGAGCCTGCAAATCAAAACCCCCTCGTTTGCGTGCGCGGCGTCCTGGCATGCTTCGCCAACGACGAAATAGAAGAACACATAAAATCGCAGAATAAACACCTGCTGCATGGAGTTGGCGAGGCAGACCTAAAAATGAAGGTCCGCTATAAAAAGCGAGCTAGGAACCCGCATGAATGCCATCCGGTCCTCGAGTTGTCCCCTGAAGTGTGGAGACGGTTAACGCAAGCCGGGAAGATTTACGTTGGATTCGGCCGATGCTCGGTAGAGGACCAGTCTCCCCTCATCCAATGCGCAAAGTGCCTGGGTTTCGGTCATACCAAGAAACAATGTAGAGCTACGAAGGAGACCTGTAGCTACTGCAGCGGTGAGCATTCTGGTAAAGACTGCCCTGTCAGGACAAAGGCAGAAGTTCCACGCTGCATAAACTGCACACGAGCAAAAAGGGACAGCTCGGAGCTGGCGCACACGGCTTACAGTCCTGAGTGCCAGGAAAAACAAAAGTGGGACCATATAGCGAGATCCAGGGTGCAATACTGCTAAAGGTTCCATTGACATTAACACACTGGTCCCACCTCGAAATCCCAAAGAAGCAACGGGCAGGATCTTGTTTATACAAGCCAACCTGCAACGCTCGAAACTAGCCACAGCCGAACTACTAAAAACGGCTCAGGAAAAAGGGATTAGCGTCGCACTTGTCCAAGAATCCTATGTAGGACGGACAGGTGAGATGAAATACTACCCCGACACTAAAATTATCCAGTGCACCCTGAACCGCCAAAAGCCTGTCAAAGCCGCAGTAGTCGTCTTCGGTGACAAATTCATGACCCGCAGATCGTTACAGAAAATGTAGCGGCAGTATTTCTGCAGGCGGGACAGCTGAGGCTAGGTTTAATCTCGGCCTACTTAGAGGGGGGCCATGACTTGTACCCCTACCTAACCCAAATTAGGGCAGCCACTCAAAAGATCTCAACTAAAAACTTGCTAGTGGCAGAAGACGTGAATGCTTGGAGCCATTGGTGGGGCAGTAACTCTGAAAACCTCCACATGGACCTCCACATCCTAAACACCGGCAACGTACCGACCTTCGAAACATATCGAGGAGAAAGGTTATACACGAGCTGCGTGGACGTGACACTGAACAGCCAATCCCTGGTAGACAGAGTGGAGGACTGGAAAGTGGATAGAGGTCTCATAACATCAGACCACAACGCAATTACCTTCAACCTGCGCTTGGAGAAAGCCTTAGTACCCTTGAAGCCTATCTCCACGCACAGATATAATACCAAGAAGGCAAAGTGGTCGGACTTCTCCACTTTTTTCAGAACCAAGCTCTTCGACAGTGAAATCACACTGGAACGCGTCTCGAGCCTCACAAGACCTGAGGAACTGGAGGAGATATTAAACATCTACACATTGGTTATCTACGGTTCGTGTGAAGACACGATCCCGAAACTAAAGGTGTGGAAAGGCAATCCTAGACCACCATGGTGGTCAGCCGTCCTAGAAGATCTTAGAAAGGATGTGCTCAGGAAAAAACGCCGAATACGTAATGCTGCACCCAGCAGGAAGAAACTCACAGTCGAAGAGTACGTACAGGCCAGGGAAGATTATAAGAGTAAAGCGTGCGAAGCAACTACTCAAAGCTGGAAAGAGTTTTGCTCGACCCAGGACCGAGAAAGCGTCTGGGACGGAGTCTATAGGGTGATAAGGAAGACCTCGAGAAGACGGGACGACATATTGCTGAGAGACTCAGCTGGTGAAACACTGTCGCCAGATCAGTCAGCTAAGCTTCTCGCGGAAACATTCTATCCAAACGACTCTGTCCATGCCGAAACAGAACAGCAAAAGTCCACGAGGGCAATCACAGAAGACAATTTCCGCGGAGCTGGAATTGGTTCTCTCGAGTCTCAATCCAAAGAAAGCTCCAGGTCCGGGTGGGTTAACGTCCGATATATGCACCGCAGCAATAAATGGTAACAGGGAGGTATTCTTAGCATTAGCAAACAAGTGCCTATCGCTATCATACTTCCCCAAACAGTGGAAAGTTGCCCATGTTTGCATTCTCCGCAAACCAGGAAAAGAGGATTACACCCACCCTAAGTCCTACAGACCGATCGGATTATTACCAATCGGTAAGATTGTAGAAAAACTTATGGTGGGCAGGCTTCAATGGCGCTTACTCCCCACTTTGCACCCGAGCCAGTACGGATTCATGCCACAGCGAGGAACGGAAGACGCTCTTTACGACCTAATTGACTATATCCGGGAGGAAGTAAGATCAAAGAAATTAGTACTTCTGGTATCACTTGATATAGAGGGCGCCTTCGACAATGCATGGTGGCCAGCCCTTAAAAAACAGATGGTGCGCAAACATTGCCCACGCAACTTGTATGCCTTGGTGGCATCCTACCTACAGGACCGGACAACAATAGTCAACTAGCCAGAGCGACTAGCGAGAAGGGAACCACGAAGGGATGTGTCCAAGGGTCCATTGGCGGACCTACCTTCTGGAACCTCATCCTCGATTCACTTTTACAAAAAATGGCAACAATGGGGGTTCACTGCCAAGCTTTCGCAGACGACGTAGTCCTTGTTTTCTCCAATCACCATACCAGCGGGTTGCAGACTACAGCTGAATCCACCTTAACGGCCGTACAGGATTGGGGCGTCGAAAACAAACTGAGCTTCGCAGCGCACAAGACCAACGCGATGCTTATCACCAAGAAGTTAAAATTCGACACTCCAGTGATCCATATGTCCGGTACCCAGCTGAGTCTAGTAACCGAGATCATGCTGCTGGGTCTCATAATAGACTCCAAACTCACCTTTAACGCACATGTGGTTGCTACCTGTAAAAAGGCGGCAGAAATCTATAAACAACTAGCACGTGCAGCAAAGGTGTCATGGGGTCTCAATGGAGAAATAGTGAGAACCATCTACATGGCAGTTATAGAGCCTATTGTCCTGTATGCGGCTAGCGTATGGTCTCCTGCAGTAGAGAAGTCGACGTTAAATAATAAGCTAAACTCGCTCCAAAGAGGCTTCGCCTTAAAGATATGCAAGGCGAACAGAACAGTATCTCTCACATCGGCACTAGCCCTAGCAGGACTACTCCCCCTCGACCTCCGCGTCCGAGAGGCTGCCACCCTATTCAAGATAAAAAAAGGCTACTGCGTGGACCTCCTACCACCTGGACGCGAACTGGAGCGCAGGGTGGGTCCTTTGCAAAACCCCCACCCATCGTTACTCGAAACAACTGAGTATGTGCGCTGGACTCACAAGCCCTTGAAAAACATCATATAGTTGGCCCCCTTATCTTCACCGATGGCAGCAAGATAGACGGAAAAGTCGCTGCTGCTCTAACATGGTGGGATCAAGGAACAGAATCCAGATACTCCACGTTCCGTCTGGAACCGCACAACACAGTCTTCCAATAGAAAATGTATGCACTCCTCAGAGCTATCAAAATGGTCAAGAAATCGAAGTACCGCTCTACCAACATCTTGAGGGACTCAAGTTCCTCGCTTGACCTACTAAGGTGTCCATCGGTAACTCATCCCTTGGCCCTTGAGATAAAGGAGTACATACGAGAAATCCAAGAGGAGGGCAGAACTGTTCGGTTTTTCTAGTTAAGGTCCCACGTAGGAACGCCGGGCAATGAAAGATGATGAGCTAGCCAAAAAAGCGGCTCTCACAAAAAAGACGGCACCTGACTACGATAAAGTCCCAATATCGTATGTCAGAAGGCAGATACGAGAGGAGACTGTCAAGAGGTGGCAGTTGCGATACGAATCCTCACAAACCGGATCAGTCACTAAATTATTCTTACCAAACATAAAGAAAGCCAACAACTTGGTAAGAAAATCAGTACTAACACCAGTCGACACTCAAATTCTGACCGGTTATGGGGGGTTCGCGGCGTACCTCCATCGATTTAAAATCAAAGATAGCCCCTCTTGCGTCTGCGACCCCGATTGCGAGGAAACCATCCTCCACATAACTCTAGAATGCCCAAGATTCGGCCTAGAAAAACTGGAACTAGAAATTAAGATCCAAACCAGACTAGACCAGTCCTCTCTCCAAACCATCATGGAGAAGAAGAATACAAGACCACCGTTCCTCGCATTCGCCAGAAAAGCCGCCCAAGTAGCCGCAAAAAGAAATAGTTCGTCCGCTACATCATCTTTAACCCCCCCACAACCACAAACTCAAAACACAACGCTCTCACCAGCACAGACCACGTCACAAAACACACAGCACAACACTATCACTACAAACTCATTGTTGACTTCCCAGCCAATCCAGACCCGGGCCACCATTAACACCCTTAGACAGAAGCTACAGGCCCTCCCAAATACTCTTCGGGGATTGCTCGTAAAGAGAGACCAGCCCACCACGTCTAACCAGCCCACTCAATACACTGCGTTCACAGAACTGTTGCAAAACGTGGGTGAACGCGGTACACCGGGCATCAAAATTAAAGGTGTGGATCTCTTTATGAGTTTAGATACAGAGATTGTGGGCATTGGATTCTGTCGCCCGGAAGGCTCAGATCGCTTGATAGTATCTCCTGGAGTAGCCTTACTCATTAAAGGGAGCACTTCAAAAGTGAGCATTAAGCGCACCACTATCGACGCGCTAACAATCCAAATACCGGGTGCCTTGACCTGTCGACTGATGCGACTACGAAACTAAGTGGTCGCACTCTTCGAACGGGAAGAGGAAGCCTCCTTTGCAATGGCGTGCGAAATGCTCTCGAGGTTGGGTGAGGTGGACCATGGAGGGAACCCATGAACGATAAGCGTGGACGCCATGAGAATCGGCTTTCAAAAAGGTGACATTGCAGTCCGCTATGGCTGCAGGCAGTCTCGAAAACACACGAGGTCATCGTATATGAGGATAGGGGGGAAAACCTGAGTTTCCTGAAACCAGAGGTCACAACACCTTTCCCTACCACAAAGCCGGCTACCATCGAGTCCCAATTAAGCGGATCTGAGCGCTTGCAGTTAAAAATAGCGGCGCAGAGAACAGCCCAGGCCCCGAAGAGCCCTCGGGACAGACGGCCGAGTCCTGGACCCACAGTGGCGGCGGTGACATGTTTAATCCGCGATCTGGTATCTCCAAAGAACAAGACGTCGCACTCACTTTAATCAGACCCTGGCCCGTCGGGATCATCGAGTCGACAGGCGAAGGCAATGAGGGAATTCCTAATGGTCCTAATGGTAAAAATAAATTAACGATTTTAAAATATTCAATTAATAATACAAAGTAACACACAATGTAAACAATACCTCCTTGTATTTTATAGTTATATGGGCTCAGTATGTATAATGTCTGGTTGTTGTATATTACACTGCTGCCAGAACTTATCTTTAAGACCTTAAGTGAAAAAATAATCCAACTAACATCAATAGAATATAATTTTAAAAAACAAACTATAAAATAAGTCTTCCCACCTATGACTTTCATTAAATATGCTATATATAATTTTACAATCATCGAGATTAAATCAGGACTCAAACCTTTGCAAAAGAGCTATTCGTATGCTATGTCGTACATCATATGACATCACATCATATGCACAAAATTTGATTAAAGACAGTAAGAAATTCTGCCCCAAATCGCCCTAACTGTAAGCCGTTTAGGAGTTCCGTCAATACATAATATAAAATAAAGTCGCTTTCTCTGTCCCTATATCTTTAAAACTACGCAACGGATTTTGATGCGGTTTTTTTAATAGATAGTGTAATTCAACGGGAAGGTTTGTGTATATAATAAATGAACAATATAGTAAAGAAACACTGACAATTTTAGAAGTTTGCAATGAGATGTCGAAAATAAACAAATTCTTTAGTATATTTAGTATCAGTATTGCACCCGTGAGCAGTCGGGGCGGTTCGCTAGTTGATTATAATATTCGATTATGACAATTACATGAACATAACCACGTTCTGGAAGGTGATTCAAATATCCAAGTAACCCATAAATAAAAGATTCGACCGAGTATTGCTAACGTGCTCCTTAGAATTGTTCCGTTCCCTCCCGTTCCCTTAATTTGTCATGGATCCTATGCTCAGAACCTTACCAAACTTTCACCAAACTACCCTTAAAGTATATCCTTTATAATAAAAAAAGAGTCATCAAAATGGTGTCAACCAATTTTGAATTATTCACCTATTTATCGCGCACATACATGATGCAAATTTAAGACTTATGTCGTTTTCATACGGATACCATCATCGGAAAAAAATTAAATTAAAATGGGAGCCCACGGGAAGCACTACCTTTCAAACAAAAAAATCAAAATCGGTCCACCCAGTAAAAAGTTATGAGGTAACAAACATAAAAAAAAAATACAGACGAATTGATAACCTCCTCCTTTTTGAAGTCGGTTGAAAATACACAAACCACCTCCCAATACGGCCGGTCACCGCGGGTGAGTTAGACTACAACCCTCCAAAGAGTTCAGACTGTTCAGGAGAAAAATACTTTATATATAAATATTTGCACTCTTAACGTAAGATCTTTATCAACACCTGAAAAACTATTAGAATTAAAAACAGCCCTCCGCAATATAAATCATGATATATTGGGTTTATATGAGGTGCGCCGGCTGGGTGAAGATATAATAGAAGATGAAAACTATCTTATGTATCATATAGGATAAACAAAAGGTCTACATGGCGTAGGATTCCTAATGAAAAGACAATATAAAGAAAATATAATAAACTTTTCCGGTATATCAGAAAGGGTTTGCATATTAGAAATAAACCTAGCAAACTTACACTTCGTATTTATACAGGCATACGCACCTACAGAATGCTCTACAGAAGAGGAACTAGATTTATTCTATGAAGACTTAGAGAAAGCTCATGATATGATCTCTACACAATATATAGTAGTAATAGGCGACTTCAACGCACAAATTGACAAATCGAAGAGCTTTGAAAATAAAGTATGTGGCATATACGGATTCGGAAACAGAAGTAAAAGAGGAGACAGACTAATTCAGTATGCTAACGAAAATAATTTGAAAATAATTAATACAATGTTAAAATTAAAAGCCAATCGAAGATGGACCTGGATCTCACCAGGCAAAAACACTAGAAAAGAGATTGACTACATAACAACCACTAAACCTAAACTGTTCACAAAATACGAAGTGTTGATTAATTTTTTCTTTGGCAAAGACCATAGACTCTTGAGATTGCTCTCAAGAGTCTATGGTCTGTGCCCAAAAAAAACCCTTAGCCTAGGTATGAGAAAAAAGAAGAGAATAAATTTCAAAAGTCCTAAAAACTTACTAAAGACACCAGAAGAAATCAATATATACATGAAAAACTTAAGTGAATTTATACCCGAACTATTAGGAAACTACGAAAAATAAACAGTTATGGAATATTACAAGAAGATAGAAAACTCTATATTAACAAGCCTAAAGAATAAAAAACAAACGAGTAAAAGAACATTCCTTTCGGAGAAAGCAATTAAGTTAATGGAGCAAAGAAGCACACTGCAAAATAAAACAAACCACACTAAAAAGGATAAAGAAGACCTCAAGAATTTTTATAAACAAACGAATAGGGAAATAAGAAAATGTTATGGAAACCATTGACTACACATACTAGAAAAATGTATAGAAAATTCCAGATCCGCTAAAAAAGCGCACAAGGAACTAGACAGGTCAAAAAAATGGATCCCGTCTATTCAACGTGGATCCACAATTTGCAAATCACGAACAGAGATTATACATGTAGCCACAAACTTCTATGTGAACCTGTATAGCTCTACGCCAGATTTATGCACAAATACACAACAAAACCAACCAAAGAATACATCGACGGTACAAAACTTTAGTGAAATTGAAATCCTAAAACAAATAAATTAAAATCAGATAAAAGCCCAGGGCCCGACAGTCTAAATAATGAATGCATAAAACACTGTAAAACACTATTATTAACACCCCTCACTATATTATTTAATAAAATACTTGAAGAAGAAACTGTGCCGCAATGGACAGAATCGGAATTTTTTTTTTACTATATAAAAAGGGTTCCGGTTCCGGTGACACAAGTGTAAACACGTATCAAAGTAAGCTCCGTAAATAAAAATATTTTAAAACTGTGCAAAAGTGAAAAACGAATAAAAATTACGCTGAACTATTGAGAAAATCAAACTGGAAAAGTGCCTCAATAAACAACAAAGTGAATCAACAGCTTCTTGGATGATATTTTTCCTAAAGTAAGAAACGAAAAGTAACCTCAAATACAAGGTCACTCACACACAGAAAAGTTAGTAGTACCAACCTAATATTTGAACTTCTTGACACTTGACATAGACAACTGTTTTGTTCAACAGTGTTGCCATCGTCTAAAAAAGAATTACCACTAATTCTGTGTTACTAGCAAAAAAAAATCAAGCTACCCAAAATTTAAAATAAATATTTAAATAAATAAAAAAAAAAAAAAAAATTAAAAAAAAATGGAGAAACAAATGGAAATCTTATTATCCAAAATAAATGAAAAGATTAACGAACAAACTATAACATTAACTACAGCAATAACGAAAAATGTCATGGAGGCTTTAGATGAAAAGTTGAAACTTTTAATAGAAGAAAATAATAACCTCGAAAGTAAAGTTAACAATTTGGAAAAAAATATATCTAATTTAGAGAAGGAGAAACGAAGGAACAACTTGATTATATTCGGCATCGAAGAAAAGAAAAGGACTGAGATAGAGTTGGTAAATTTGATAAAGGAAATTATTGAAGTGGCTGGAACACCTTTAGACAGTAAAGAAATAAATTATATCCAGAGAATTGGGAAACCAACTGGAAAGAACAGACCAATAATAATATCACTGACAACAATTTGGAAAAAACACCTCATTCTGAGAAACAAGCGAAACCTTCCTACAAACATATTTCTCAAAGAAGATTTTTCTAAAGAAGTCCTGGAAATACGCAAAGAACTGCGGCCAAAAGTAGAAGCTGAACGAAAAAATGGAAATGTAGCCTTCATAAAGTATGATAAACTAATTGTGAAAAAGCCAACAAACACTAATCGCGAAAAAAGAAAGAGAGGAACAACCACATCACCAACCAATCCATCTCAAAAGAAGTTTAATAAGGAAAAAAACGAAACTGAGAAGCAACACCAAACTACATCAAGGGAAGTAATAAAACCAAGCATACTTACTTATGTAACACGTGAGAGATCGGTTTCGACGTCAGAGATGCCAAAAAACAAGTAAAGACCGACCGGAATCAACAAACAAATACAACAACAAATGTCAAAAGCAAAACTGCAACAAACTGTTCCCCAATCCGGCCGGTCACCGTGGGGAATGACGACCACCACCCTCCAACTAAATCCATTACAATAACAGAGAAACGAAATCGAAATAATCTTTACCTATGTACATTAAACACGCGAACCCTAAGAACACCAGAAAGTCTGCAAGAGTTAGAGTTAGCTATCGAAAATCTCAAGTGGGACATAATAGGCATAAGCGAGATGAGAAGAATGGGAGAAGGAATTGAAGAAAAAGACAAGTATATTATGTACTATAAAGGCGAAGTTTCGGGGCAGAGAGGGGTAGGATTCCTAGTTAAGTCAAAACTAAAAAGCCAGATAATAGGTTTTGAAGGTATATCAGATAGAATAGCGATAATTCATATCAAGTTACCAAAGTACACAAACCAGTGGACAGTTATCCAAGTCTACTCGCCGACAGAACAAGCATCAAAAACAGACATTGGTGATTTCTACGACCAACTACGTGAAGTTATCGAAAAACATTCTGAGAACAATGTAGTGCTCATGGGAGACTTCAATGCCCAAGTAAGCGCTCAAAAAGCAGGGGAAGAACACATTATAGGAAAATATGGAAAAGGAAAAAGAAGTAAAAATGGAGAAAAACTAGTAGAGTTGCTGCTTGAGCAAAATCTAACGCTTCTAAACTCGAAATTTCGTAAAAAACTTAAAAACAAATGGACATGGATATCTCCAGATGGAAAGGTGAAAAATGAAATTGACTACATCACAACCAACAAAGCTAAGGTATTTAATGATACAGAAGTAATAAAGAACCTAAACTTTAACACCAACCATCGCATGGTGCGCAGTTGTCTAAATGAAAGAAGTTCGAAAAATCCCAGACCGAATGTACTATCAAATAGAAATCACGTTCAGACTACAAATACAAAAAGAGACACTGGAGAAAAAATAGAAGACCTAATGGAAGAAATAGATTTGGAAAAGGAAATTCATAAAAAATACGATCGGGTAATATTAAAACACAAACACACCAGGGTAAAGAAAATTATCTAAGTGAAATAACGTTAAAATTAATCGCAGACAGGAAAAACTTGATATCAGAAAGAAACAAAGAAGAAAACCAAAATGAAATCTCTAAGCTTAGTAAATACATTCGAGAGAATATGAGGAAAGATAAGAATCAGAAGAAACAAAACAATAGAGAATCATATAAATAGAACAGGAGGCACAAAAAAAGCTCTCAAGGAACTTCGTGAAATGGGAAAAGAATGGATACCAAAATTAAGCGTTAAAGGATTACCAATCAGTACTCGGACTTCAATTCAAAATACAGCAACGAACTATTATCGCTTATATATTCAGAGCAGCCACAAGAACAGATGCATGACAGTCAACATAAAAATAAACACACGGTTGAAGACGATGAAGATATACCGGAAATATTAGTGGCGGAAGTGGAAAAAGCTATCAAAAGTCAAAAAATGGAAAAAGCCCCCGGCCCAGATAGGATCACTAACGAAATTATGAGAGGGACAATCACAGAACTAGGTCCAATACTAACCAAGATCTTTAACGAGATTCTATATACCGGCACCATCCCTAGTCAATGGACAGAATCACACATAACACTCATCTACAAAAAAGGTCCAAAAGATGATATCGGAAATTATAGACCCATATCTCTTATTTCAAATGTGTACAAGGTTTTTGCCAAAATAGTTCTAGACAGGATAACGATCAGACTTGACGAAAATCAGCCTGTAGAACAAGCGGGGTTCAGAAAAAGTTTTAGTACAATAGATCATATACATACAATTAAACAGCTTCTACAAAAATACAACGAATACAAAAAAACAATTTATATCGCTTTCATCGATTACGCCAAAGCTTTCGACAGTCTCAGGCATGAAGTTGTATGGCAAAGCCTAAAAGAGCAGGGTATCCAAAATGCTTACATTAACATCATCAAAAATATTTACAGTAAAAGCAAAGCCCGCATAAAACTGGAATCTACAGGAGAAGCTTTTCCAATTAACAAAGGTGTTAGGCAAGGAGACCCACTATCACCGAAACTGTTCACAGCAGCATTAGAACATATGTTTAGAAAGTTGGAATGGGGACATCTAGGTCTAAACATAAACGGAAAGCGATTAAATAATTTGAGATTTGCAGACGACTTGGTCCTACTGGAAGAAGACCCTAAACTACTGGAACATATGATTCAAACCCTTGCAGAAAGAAGTAGAGAATTAGGTCTAGAGCTGAACTCCGGGAAAACCAAAGTGATGACAAACCACAAGTCCGTAAACATAACCGTCAACCAACAGAAACTCGAATATGTAGAGGAATACGTATATCTAGGCCAGATTATATCACCTAACGACCAAATGTCGAAAGAAATAGACAAAAGAATTGCGTCAGGATGGAAAACCTACTGGACTCTGAAAGAAATAATGAAAAGCAAGGATCTGAGCATTAAAATCAAGAAAAATACATTTGATACCTGTATTTTACCCTGCATTACTTACGGCTGCGAAACCTGGGCTTTAACGAAACACCACAGAGATAAACTCGCAAGATGTCAGAGAAGCATGGAGAGGAGTATGCTGGGTTTCAAACGAAAGGACAAAGTAAGAAGTATAGAAATTAGGGAAAAAACTAAACTGATCGATATCCTGGCACGTATCGATCAACTCAAATGGAGGTGGACTGGACATATGCTCCGGTGCAAAAAGGAGAAATGGAGTAAACAGGTGACAATTTGTTACCCAAGGGATGGCACTAGGAGCCGAGGTCGGAAAAGGAAGAGATGGGAGGATGACCTGAAAACAACGGTTGGTCCGCTCTGGACGAGAATAGCGGCAGACAGAATTCAGTGGAAAGAGTTGGACGAGGCCTATGCCAAAAGGCATACCGAACTGAGCGACTTTTTGTAATTTATGGTTTGTTTTGTGTTGAAGTGCTAGATTTAAGTTCGGAAAATAAAGGCTTTATTATTATTATTATTATTATATAAAAAGGGTAATCCTAAAGATATAGGAAATTACCGACCGATAAGTCTCATGTCTTGCCTATATAAACTTTTTGCATCCTGTTTATTAAGCAGAATTTCCTTACAATTAGACTCATGCCAACCCATAGAACAAGCCGGGTTCAGAAGTGGATTTAGTACTATAGATCATTTACATACCGTTGATCAAGTAATCGAAAAATATATAGAATTTAAAAAACCGCTCTATAAAGCGTTTATTGATTACAAGAAGGCTTTCGATACAATTTCCCACATAAGTATATGGGATGCATTATACAGACAAAACATAAACGCATAATATATAAATATTATGAAATATAAAAATATATAAAAATTGTACTAGCAAGGTCAAGCTGGACAGAGTAGGCAACTATATTAACATCAACCGAGGCGTCAGGCAAGGCGACCCCATCTCGCCGAAATTGTTTATAGCAGTCCTACAAAATATAATGGAAGACCTACCATGGTCAAAGCAAGGTATCAATGTGAATGGGAAACACTTAAGCCACCTACGCTTCGCGGACGACATCGCCGTGTTCTCTGAATGCCCATATAAGCTTAACACAATTATTAGCGAACTGCAAAGCGCTAGTGCTCGGGTAGGCCTAGAGATGAATCTAGAAAAAACTAAAGTGATGACTAACAGTAACTTGACACCAGTACTGATTAATAATGCACCACTAGAGTACGTAGAATGCTACACTTATCTTGGCAAACAAATCTCATTTAAGAAAGACCGGAATATAGAAGAAATAAATAGGAGAGTAGCTATTACATGGAAAAAGTGTTGGGCTCAAAAAGAGATTATAAAATCAAAATTACCAACTAATTTGAAAAGAATAATCATAGACACTACGATTCTACCCTGTCTCACTTATGGCTGCCAAACATGGACTTACGATTATAAGTCAAGACAAAATCAAAGAATTAAAATCAATGTATACTTTATTCAAGTGGGCTTTTACAAGCACTTTTGAATTCGTCATTTAACAATTAAGTGAAGCTACCACCGGTTCGGAAAGTAGATTCTACCGAGAAGAACCGGCAAGAAACTCAGTAGTTACTCTTTTTCAACATTTAAAAAAATACAGTCATGTTAGTTAATTTTTAAGTTAATACAATTATTAAATTAATATATCCTGCCTGGAATTCAACAGGTATTAATTCCACGCTTTTTTATCATCTACAAAATCTTGTATCGAATAATACGTCTTTTTCACCAATGTATTTTTTATAAACGATTTGAATTTATGAGACGGCAAAGTTAAAAATGTCTGTGGAATTTTATTATAGAAATGGATACCTTGCCCCAAGAAAGATTTATTGACTTTGCGGAGTCGGAAACTTGGCGTTATAAGCTTATCCTTACTTCTAGTGCATATACAATGATTATCACTGATTTTATCAAAGTGATCAATGTTACTGTGAACATACATGATATTGTTGTAAATATATTGCGACGCAATAGTGAGTATTCCTACTCTGTTAAAAACATCCCGAAGAGAGTCTCTAGCTCCAAGATTATAAATAAACCGAATTGCTCTCTTTTGTAAAATAAAGACAGATTCAATGTCTGCAGCGTTACCCCAAAGTAATATGCGATATGACATAATACTGTGAAAATAACCAAAATAAACTAAACGAGCGGTATCAATATCAGTTAGTTGTTTAACTTTTCTAACCGCGTATGCTGCGGAGCTGAGTCTCCCTGTTAGGGACGACAAATGGGGACTCCACTGAAGTCTGGAATCCAATTCTATTCAAGAACACGAAATATAAAGATATATATTTAAATATATATTATAATTTTGCTTTCTAACACTGGGTAGGGTAAAAACTACACATTTTGTTTTTTGAGTATTCAAAACCAAATTATTTACATTAAACCAATCTTGTATCTGTGATAAGGTACCGTTCACATCGTCATAGTCAGTTTTTTTCCTGTCAACCTTAAAAATCAGTGAAGTATCGTCAGCAAACAATACTATATCACAAATACCTTTAACAAAGAAAGGAAGGTCATTTATATATACTAGAAATAGAAAGGGACCCAAAATTGAACCTTGTGGAACACCCATTTTTAGCGTAGATCCAGTAGACTTTATTCCATTAATGAAAACTTGCTGGATTCTTTGACTTAAGTATGAAGCAATGAGATCAAAAGCCCTACCTTTAACGCCATAATATTTGAGCTTATAAAGAAGCGTCTCGTGTTCTACACAATCAAATGCTTTAGATAAATCACAGAATACTCCAATAGCATTCTGTGATTTCTCCCAAGCATCGTAAATATGCTTAAGAAGCGCAATTCCCGCATCAGTTGTTGATCGACCTCTTGTAAAACCAAATTGCTTACTGACTCTTGCACACTCATGGGAGTATTGAAATAGGCCTGTAATTACTGGGATCGCTCCTATTTCCATTCTTAAAAAGTGGTAAGACTTTACCACATTTTAACAAGTCAGGAAATGAACCCGTGTCCAAACTCTTGTTAAAAATTACTGCTATATACGGAGCAATATCGTGTATAATGTTATTTATGAATTTTACCGAAATGCCCCATACGTCGTTAGTTTTATTTAATATTGAGTGTTTTAAATACTTTTATAACATCTATTGCAGAAACTGTTTCAAAAGAAAAATCAATAACGCATTTAGAAACATGTGTATTTAATAATCTAGCTGCATGTAATGTAGATGATTTTAAATGAGATGTTATTTTATTAGGTATGTTATCAAAAAATATTTCAAATAAATTTGCAACTTCCAAATCAGAATTTGTGTATTTACTGCCTGTGTTTAATTTGATTGGTATACTTTCCTTTTTAGGTGTTCCACTAACACTTCCAATAATGTCCCAAGTGGCCATTATTCAATTATCGGAAGTCAAAATTTTGTTCTTTATGTATAAATACTTAGCATAAATACATACTATTTAAATATTTTGAAATATTTATTGACATATCCTAGAAAGGCTTCGTTTTCAACCGACTTCCAAAAGGAGGAGGTTATCAATTCGTCTGTATTTTTTTTTTTTATGTTTGTTATCTCATAACTTTTCACTGGGTGGACCGATTTTGATAATTTTTTTTTTGTTTGAAAGGTAGTGCTTCCCGTGGGGTCCCATTTTTTTTTATTTTTTTCCGATGATGGTATCTATATGAAAATGACATAAGTCTTAAATTTGCATTATGTATATGCGCGACAAATAGGTGAATAACTGAAAATCACGTTAACCAATTTTGATAATTCTTTTTTTATTATAAAACATATACTTCAAGGGTATTTGGTGAAAGTTTGGTAAGGTTCTGAGCACAGGATCCATGACAAAGTAACGGAACGGAAAGGAACGGAACAATTCTGAGGAGCACGTTAGCGATACTCAGTCGAATCTTTTATTTATAGGTTATTTGGATATTTGAGTCACCTTCTGTAATGTGGTTATGTTTATGTAATTATCATAGTCGAATATTATAATCAACTAGCTACCCACCCCGGCTTCGCACGGGTGCAATACTGATACTAAATTTACTACAGAATTTGTTAATTTACGACATCACAACGCAAACTTCTAAAATTATCAGTGTTTCTTTACTATATTGTTCATGTTTTATATACACAAACCTTCCCCTTGAATCACACTATCTTTTAAAAAAAACCGCATCAAAATCCGTTGCGTAGATTTAAAGATATAGGGACAGAGAAAGCGACTTTGTCTTATACTATGTAGTGATGGAACTCCTCTACGGCTCGCAGTTAGGGTGTGATATGGGGCAGAATTTCTTACTATCTTTAATCAAATTTTGTATATGTGATGTGATGTCATATGATGTACGAAATATAGTTGGTCTTTTTCAAGGTTCTTTTGCTGAGTTCGATTACAGCTCTTTCGAGCGATCCTTGTAGTTTACGCCGCGTGACGTATTAAATCCGCATTTTCGAAAGTCTATTTTTGCTTTATTCGCAAGTTTCCTTTGAAATTGTCCTCGAAGTAGTTTCTGACTCATATAAACGGAACGCTTAATCTATCCATATTAAAAAAAATTAGTTAGTCAACATCAGCTTCACTTAAAATCAAAAAATAAATAAAAATTTTAACAAAAAGAAAAACCGACTTCAAATAAAACACTATTTTAAAACAAATGAATATGCACGAAAAAGTAATAAAAATAATTGCGTATTAAACATATTTTTTAGAGTCTTCCTAAGTTAAATGAAATGAAAAATATTAGACTACTTAAAAGTCGATTAACGATTATATCATGTAGTTATAATTATTGTTATATTTGGAGTCGGTGTCAGCCAATAAAACCCTACAGTATATCTATCAAAAAACAATACGAGAATACTTTAACAAATATGTTTTTTACAAATTACCTTTTACACAATCAAGGGGCTCGTATCGCTTCTTTCTTTTGATTGTTGGGGCAAGGGCACCGTGGCTGACACCGGCTCCAAATATACCAATAATTATAACTACATGATATAATCGTTAATCGACTTTTAAGTAGTCTAATATTTTTCATTTCATTTAACTTAGGAAGACTCTAATAAATAAAATTTTAACAAAAAGAAAAACCGACTTCAAACAAAACACTATTTTAAAACAAATAAAAATGTACTAAAAAGTAATAAAAATAATTGCATATTTAACATATTTTTTAGAGTCCTCCTAGGTAAAATGAAATGAAAAATATTAGACTACTTAAAAGTCGATTTACGATTATATAACGTAGTTATAGTTATTGTTATATTTGGAGCCGGTGTCAGCCACGGGCACACGCTTCAACAATCAAAAGAAAGAAGCGATACGAGCCTCTTGATTGACCCAGTACAATATCGTATAAAAGGTAATTTGTAAGAAACATATTTCTTAAAGTACTCTCGTATTGTTTTTTATAGATATAGTATAGGGTTGGCTGACACCGACTCCAAATATAGCAATAATTATAACTACATTATATAATCGTAAATCAACTTTTAAGTAGTCTAATATTTTTCATTTCATTTTACCTAGGAGGACTCTAAAAAATATGTTAAATATGCAATTATTTTTATTACTTTTTAGTACATTTTTATTTGTTTTAAAATAGTGTTTTGTTTGAAGTCGGTTTTTCTTTTTGTTAAAATTTTATTTATTTTTTGATTTTAAGTGAAGCTGATGTAGACTAACATTTTTTTCTTAATATGGATAGATTAAGCGTGCCGTTTATATGAATCAGAAACTACTTCAGGGACAATTTCAAAAGAAACTTTCGAATAAAGCAACAATAGACTTTCGAAAATGCGGCTTTAATACGTCATGCGGCATAAACTACGAGGTACCACCCTCGAATGAGCTGTAATCGACCTCAGTAAAAAAACTTTGCAAAAGAGCTATTCGTATGCTATGTCGTACATCATATGACATTACATCATATACACAAAATTTGATTAAAGACAGAAAGAAATTCTGCCCCAAATCGCACCCTAACTGTAAGCCGTTTAGGAGTTCCGTCAATACATAGTATAAAACAAAGTCGCTTTCTCTGTCCCTATATCTTTAAAACTACGCAACGGATTTTGATGCGGTTTTTTTAATAGATAGTGTAATTCAAGGGGAAGGTTTGTGTATATAATAAATGAACAATATAGTAAAGAAACACTGACAATTTTAGAAGTTTTCAATGTGATGTCGTAAATAAACAAATTCTTTAGTATATTTAGTATCATTATTGCACCCGTGAGAAGTCGGGGCGGGTCGCTAGTTGATTATAATATTCGATTATGACAATTACATGAACATAACCACTTTCCGGAAGGTGATTCAAATATCCAAGTAACCCATAAATAAAAGATTCGACCGATATCGCTAACGTGCTCCTCAGAATTGTTCCGTTCCCTCCCGTTCCCTTAATTTGTCATGGATCCTATGCTCAGAACCTTACCAAACTTTCACCAAACTACCCTTAAAGTATATCCTTTATAATAAAAAAAGAAGCATCAAAATTGGTTTACGTGATTTTGAGTTATTCACCTATTTGTCGTGCATATACATAATGCAAATTTAAGACTTATGTCGTTTTCATACGGATACCATCATCGGAAAAAAATAAAAAAAAAATGGGACCCCACGGGAAGCACTACCTTTCAAACAAAAAAAAATTATCAAAATCGGTCCACCCAGTAAAAAGTTATGAGGTAACAAACATAAAAAAAAAAAAAAAAAAAAATACAGACGAATTGATAACCTCCTCCTTTTTGAAGTCGGGTGAAAAATATGTTTAATACGCAATTATTTTTATTACTTTTTCGTGCATATTCATTTGTTTTAAAATAGTGTTTTATTTGAAGTCGGTTTTTCTTTTTGTTAAAATTTTTATTTATGATTCCACTGCTTCATACCATATAGGTCGTATAATTTATTTCTACTTTTATATATACAAATAGTAGCCCAGTCACTAAACTTCAATTTTTTGATTTTGATTTTGACATGTTGCGAGATACGATGATAATCGATGATCTATCAACACTACAAAATGGAAAGGGCCGTATGGCGTGAGAAGTAGAGGTCGCCCGTGCGCCCGGTGGCAAGACGAGATTGTAGCCTACGCAGGGAGTGATTGGATGACCACCGCCAAAGACAGAGGAAAATGGGACTCTATGGAGGAGACTTTTACCCTGAAGGGGTCCACACGAAACAAAAATTAATCATATACATCAAAACTGTTTCATATTATTTCTTTTTTATATATTTTATGTGTTGTTTCTGTAATATATTGTTTGTGTGTATGTGATACTACTAAATTAGTATTATATAATAGTAATATAGTATTTTTGGTAAAAGACACTCCCATACCGAAGAAAAAAATCGCCGATATGAAACTATTGTAGCGGTGGATAAAATATCCCCCTGATTAACTCTCAGCACTCAACTGGAGACTTCCACAGATAGTAAAGAGGACGATAGTGATACTGACGATAGTTAAAAATATAAAGAATAAGATCTATTGACCATAATTTTGCCTATTTAAATGAAGAAGTTATTGTACAGTATTGTTGATTAATATAATTTGATTATTGATTTTGACAATTCTTTTTTTGTTTGAAAGGGCATGTTTTACAGGTGGTCCCATTGTCAGGAGATCAGGATCTGATGATGGGATCCTGGAGAAATCGAGAGAACTCCTCAAATTTTATAGGCACACCTATAGTGATTTCGGTTTTATTCAAAGTGCCTTGGTCATATGCTCACGAAAAGTGACATTTGATGAAGTGGAACTGATGATGAAGCCTGATAATCAGAACCTATTAGTAAGTAACTATTTTACGGGTTTAGTTCTATTTCTTTAAGATAGTCGTCAAGCAATTGATGTTAGTAAACATGCCTATGATGAAGTCTAGCTGATGGTGGACGACCAGGAGAACTCCTCAATGATTAACGGCATTGCATCGGGGAAATGGTATTGTCTAATTGGCGATGGGCAGTTAACATTAGGCTATTGTAATTTAGGTAACGCTTAATTTGAGTTGCAGTCCACATCGTATTGAAACGGCGTTGAGTTATGTTTAGAGTCAAAAGCCGAAATGTACTGAGTATAATAAAGTGAATGACAAACACTACCAATTGTAATTATAAATAACAAAACAAAACAATTGTGAACCACTTCAGAAGAGATAAAGTATTGATTGTGAGGAGAGTTTTTGTATTATTCCAACATTTCTTTGAACGTAGGAGACCACAGTAGCCATATCCTATGGTGACAAATTGAAATTTTTTTGCAAGTAGTCTTCAATATTATTCCCATTTATCAACAAATTGCACAACTCTCGTTTACTAGAGACAAATTCACCCATTATTTTCAAATCAGATAACTTCTGTGAATATTTCAAAATAGGTGGTAACTGCTTTATTAAGGCAACTGAATTTCTGACGAACAACTGTGATTGTTTCAGGGTTCGCCTTTCTTTTATAGGCCAATGAAATAACTACGAGCAGAAAGATAAGAAACTAATTGCACTTTTCCCATAACCAACCTGTTTTTAATTAGACCCTAATAGATAAGGTGACCATATTTTATCAAATAGGGTGATCAAACTATATCAAAACCACAAATAACTATTAATAATACTCATCACTGTAATGACCATTTTATCAATTTGACTTTAATAAATAGAAGATGATTATAATAATAATATACTTTATTGTACACCACAGTAACACAGTAATTTAACAATAAAAATAAAATATATACAAAATAAAAGTAGATGCACAATAAGGCGGTCTTATCGCTAGGTAGCGATTTCTACTAGACAACCTTATGGGCTTAGAAACACAATCATGATTTCAGAGAAGGGTGGTATCACATGTTATAATGTTTAATGTATATTAAATAATAATTATCATATAATATACATACACATATTCATACAAAAATATATAAATATATACTTACTTACATACATACATACATACATACATACATACATACATACATACATACATACATACATACGTACATACATACATACATACATACATACATTCAAAATGCTATATCAAATATCAAAAGTATTGTCACCATAAGACAATGCCAGGAAATGGTCTTTCACAAGCTTTTTAAAAATTGACAGATTTTTTGCTTTTTTAGTAGACAAAGGCAATGCATTCCATAATTGTACAGCTTGTACAGTGAAAGATTTTTTATAAAATTTTGTACAGTGAGATGGAATTCTAAGTGCTAAATTATGTTGTGATCTTAGGAACTTACTAGAAGTCCCCAGATAATGAAATCTTTCTTGTAGGTAGGTAGGTAAATTCGGCATAAATAACACACAGTACAGAAGCGAAAGAGTATGTAAATTCCGGCGAAGGCGAATAGGTAACCATTTGAGTTGACGACGAAATTCTGATACATGGTCATATTTACGTAAACCAAATATAAACCGTATGGCGACGTTTTGAAGTCTCTCAAGTCTATTAAGTTGGTCTTCAGTTAGGTTGAGATAACATGCATCAGCATAATCAAGAATGGGGAGAAGTAGGGATTGAGCCAACATAATTTTGGTAGGAATGGGAAGAAAGTACCGCAGTCGTCGCAACGAGCTCATAGCTGCAAAAGTTTTCCTACTAACCTCTTGCAGTTGGCAAGACCACGATAGCGTTCTATCCAAATACACTCCCAGATTTTTAACACTGTGACTGTAGGGTATTCTGACTCCGTCAAATGTAATGGCTGGTAAGTTAACCCAGTCAACTCTCGAGACCAAGTTTGGCGAGCCAATGACAATAGTCTGGCATTTATTTGGATTGACTTTTATACCGGAAGAATTGCTCCAGTTTAAAATTCTAGATAAGTCATCATTAATGCGAGCAATAGCAGACGGTAAATGACTGTAATAATATCTGTTCTGTTTTGTGTTAATATATTGTATTCCAGCTACAAATTTTCCATTGTGAAATTAATTTTGTGTTACTTCTCACTACCAGTTTGTTTTGTGACTTATTCTATTGATAGTTGTTTTTTTTTTTTCTTTAATGTTATTTTAAGTTTATTACGCTATAATTTTTGTTTTGTGTAGCCATTAGCACAGTACTTGAATGTAAACACACCGTTTCGATCCTTTTTTTATGTTATGTCAGTGGTAAGCAGATTTTTTGATAAAGTACCCCATAAAATAACATTTCATTTAAAATCATCTACATCAAATGCAGCTAGGTTATTAAATAATAGTGTTTCTAAATGCGTTATTGATTTTTCATGTGAAACGGTTTCTGCAATAGATGTCATAAAAGTATTTAAAACTATAAATATTAAAAAAACTAAGGACATATGGGGCATTTCGGTAAATTTTTTTAATAAAATCATATACGATATTGCTCCGTATATAGCAGTAATTTTTAACAAGAGTTTGGACACGGGTTCATTTCCTAACTTGTTAAAATGTAGTAAAGTTTTACCACTTTTTAAAACTGGAAACAGAAGCGATCCCGGTAATTACAGGCCTATTTCAATACTCCCATCCTTAAGTAAAATTTTCGAAAAAATTATTTTAAATCAACTTCTCGTCCATTTCGGTACAAATGCTATTTTTCATGGTGAGCAATTCGGTTTTAGAAGAGGTCGCTCGACAACTGATGCGGGAATTGCGCTTCTCAAACATATTTACGATGCTTGGGAGAAATCACAGAACGCTATTGGAGTATTCTGTGATTTATCTAAAGCATTCGATTGTGTAGAACACGAAACGCTTCTTTATAAGCTCAAATATTACGGTGTTAAAGGTAAAGCTCTTGATCTCATCGCTTCATATTTAAGTCAAAGAATCCAGCAAGTTTTCATTAATGGAATAAAGTCTTCTGGATCTACGTTAAAAATGAGAGTTCCACAAGGTTCAATTTTGGGTCCCTTTCTATTCCTAGTATATATAAATGATCTTCCTTTCTATGTTAAGGGTATTTGTGATATAGTGTTGTTTGCTGACGATACTTCGCTGATTTTTAAGGTTGACAGGAAAAAAAATGACTATGACGATGTGAACGGTGCAATATCACAGATACACAATTGGTTTACAGTAAATAATTTAGTTTTGAATGCTCAAAAAACAAAATGTGTAGTTTTTACCGTACCTAATGTTAGCAAGCAAAATTATAATATATCTTTAAATGGTGACCGTCTTGAAGTAGCTGATACTACGGTGTTTTTAGGAATAGAATTGGATTCCAGACTTCAGTGGACTTCTCATTTATCATCCCTAACAGGAAGACTCAGCTCCGCAACATACGCGGTTAGAAAAGTTAGACAACTAACTGATATTGATACCGCTCGTTTAGTTTATTTTGGTTATTTTCACAGTATTATGTCATATGGCATATTACTTTGGGGTAACGCTGCAGATATTGAATCTGTCTTTATTTTACAAAAGAGAGCAATTCGGTTTATTTATAATCTTGGAGCTAGAGACTCTCTTCGGGATGTTTTTAACAGAGTAGGAATACTTACTGTTGCGTCGCAATATATTTACAACAATATTATGTATATTCACAGTAACATTGATCACTTTGATAAAATCAGTGATAATCATTGTATATGCACTAGAAGTAAGGATAAACTTATAACGCCAAGTTTCCGACTCCGCAAAGTCAATAGATCCTTCTTGGGGCAAGGTATCCGTTTCTATAATAAAATTCCGCAGAAATTTTTAACTCTGCCGTTTAGTAAATTCAAATCGTTTGTTAAAAATACATTGTTAGAAAAAGCATACTATTCGATACAAGATTTTGTAGATGATAAAAAAGCGTGGAGTTAATACCTGTTGACTTCCAAGCAGGATACATTAATTGAAATAATTGTATTTAATTAACATGACGTTGTATTTTTTAAATATTAAAAAAGAGTAACTACTGAGTTTCTTGCCGGTTCTTCTCGGTAGAATCTACTTTCCGAACCGGTGGTAGCTTCACTTAATTGTAAAATGACGATTCAAAAGTGCTTATAAAAGCCTACTTGAATAAAGTTTATTTTGATTTTGATTTGATTTTGATTTTGATTATGTATATTACGTATATAATTATGATTTAAAATTATTATTCTTTAGTTTTTAGGTTTTTTAGTTATTACTAATTAGTTTTATCAATTTCTTAATCTTTCAACAGCTGGCGGGTAAGATGGAACTATTATATATTCGCAACTTGTATATTTATATATTGTTTTTATTACATATATTTATATACTTATTTTATTTTAAGTTATTATACTCTTATTTATTTATTTATTATTATTTAATATATATGTATAATGATTGATAATAGCCATGTTCAAGACGACAATGATATTTATCTTTCTCTCTCTTCTGATTTAACCAGTAGCGACGACAGCTTTCAAAGTATTCCTTCGCTCAATGAATCCCTATTAAATCTTTTTACAGACGTACCTAAAAACTTTAACATTGTTCATATTAACGCTCAGAGTATTCCTGCTCACTATCCTGACCTTCTCACATCGTTTGATAACAAAAACCTCCATGCTATACTTGTTTCTGAATCATGGCTTAAGCCATGTTTGTCTTCTGAGTCATATTCTTTACCGGGTTTCCATTTAATTCGAAATGACCGTGTCAATAGAGCTGGTGGAGGTGTTGCCATGTACCTGCGATCCTACATTCCTTTTAAAATTATCAGCATGTCAGCACCTCAGACTAGTCCTTCCGCGGAACATCTTTTTATTGAGTTAACCTTTTCCCAGTGTAAACTTCTACTATGTGTTTTTTATAATCCTTGCCTAACAATCGACTACTTCTCCTCATTAGAATACCTTCTTGAAAAATTTACTCCTCAATATAACCACACTATATTGATGGGTGACTTTAATACTTGTCTGATCAAGAATGACTATAGATCCGTGAGACTCAATTCCTTAATATCTTCATCTAACTTGCACATTCTTCCTCTCTCTGCCACACATTCCTTTCCGAATTCTAATCCCTCACTCCTTGACTTAATTATTGTGTCTTCCACGGACCATGTTGAAAAACATGGTCAGTGCAATGCTACAGCATTCTCTTATCATGATTTACTTTACCTGTCCTATAAAATTAAACCACCTAAAGCCAAGTCAAGAATCCTTCTGCTGCGTAACTTTGGTGGTATGGATATCAGTCGCTTGCATGAAGATGCATCTAAAATCGATTGGTCAGTAGTACTGGCTGCGGATACAGTTGACGAACGGGTTGCAATTTTAAATTCCTTACTGACACAACTGTATGACACTCATGCTCCCATTCGTCCTGTGCGCCTAAAACATCGGCCTGCTCCCTGGCTTACTGATGAAATCAAAGTACTACAACATCGTAAGAACATAGCCAAAGCAAAATATAAAATGAACCCTACAAACAAAAACCGCGAGAAATATAGAAATATTCGGAATCGCTGCAACATGCAATGTAGAGATCAACAACGACGCCATGTTCATCAGTCCTTAACCGACAATGATCCTTCTAAGGTGTGGAAATTTCTTGAAACACTTGGAATTGGGAAAGCACGTCAAGAACTAAATTTAAATAATCTGGATATAAACCAACTTAACCAGCATTTCTCGTCTTCTGATACCATAGATGGTACGATAAAAACTGGCACCATTAGAAATATTTCAGCGTCTTCTACTCCCAATATTCCTTCTTTCTCTTTTAGTCAGTTTACTGTATGTGATGTTAAGAAGAACATTTTAGACATCAACTCTGATGCCGTGGGTTCAGATTGCATTAGCCGTAAAATGATTCTTCCTATTATTGATATTGTAGCTCCTATCCTTACATCTATCTACAACTTGTCGATAGAATCCTGTACATTTCCTACGATCTGGAAAGATGCTCAAATAATCCCTGTACCTAAAAAGTCCAACCCGAATAGTTACTCCGAATTTCGTCCCATATCGATTCTTCCTTTCTTATCCAAAGATTTGAGCGTCTTATATATCAGCAAATGACTCCCTTTCTATCCAAAAATAACCTTATGAATCCATTCCAATCCGGTTTTCGCCGTGGTCACAGTACGGCTACTGCCCTCGTTCAAATAACGGACGACATCAGACTTGGTATGGACAAGCAACTGATTACAGTGCTGGCACTGCTGGATTTCAGTAATGCATTTTGCACTGTAGACTTTGATATTTTACTAGCTATACTACGTTCTCTTAACATATCTCCTAAGGTGACTGACTGGTTTCATTGTTACTTGTGAGGGCGTCGGCAGCGCGTATATACTAATGGTCGTAACTCAGACTGGTGTATGCTAAGCGCTGGTGTCCCGCAAGGTGGCGTGTTGTCTCCTCTATTATTTTCTATATTCATTTCCTCTATCACTAATCACATTTCTTCTCTCTACCACTTGTACGCAGATGATCTCCAAATATATTCACAGACACAATTCAGCGGGCTCTCGGACACCATTGATTTAATAATCAAAGACTTGATGCACATAAGTCAATGGAGTAAATCTTATGGTCTGAGAGTTAATCCACAAAAACAAAGGTGATTATCATTGGTAGTCCGAGACTTATTTCACGGATTGACTGGAAACAATTACCACCTGTCCTTTTTGATGGCGTCTGCATACCAATCTGTGAAACAGCAAAAAATCTCGGCGTTATCTTTGATAGGCACCTTTCTTGGGCACCTCAAATAAATGAGGTTAGAAAAAAAATTGTTTTCATCCTTTGGCTCACTGAGAAGATTGAAAAACTTTTTACCAATTCCAACTAAAGTTACGCTTGCACAATCTCTCCTTCTACCGATTCTTGACTATGCCGACACTTGTTATACAAACTTAAGTGAGGAGCAATTAAATAAACTTGAGCGATTACAAAACCTATGTATACGGTTCATATTTGGTTTACGCAAATATGATCATGTTTCCGAATTTTGCCAAAAACTCAAGTAGCTCCCTATTCGCCTTCGCAGGAATACTCACATTTTATCTCTTCTTTATTATATTCTTTTTAATCCAGCGACACCCTTCTATCTTAAAGAGCGTTTCACTCTCCTTCGGGAGACTCACAAGCGTGCTCTTCGCTCGAATGAAAATTTAATTCTCTCCATTCCTTCTCATTCTTCTTCTTACTATTCTAAGTCCTTCACTGTAGAAGCTTCTCGACTTTGGAATACATTACCCTTAGCTGTAAGGCGCGCACAGTCATTAGCCGTTTTTAAAAGTATGGTTAAGGACTTTTACTTATCGCATTAGTTATTCTAAGCAGTCGTTGTTGTTGTTGTTAATTTCTTGTTTAGTTAATATCTCCTATTTTATTATATATATTTTATGTATTTATTTATCTATGTATGTATGTATTTAATATAGTATATATTTATATTATATATATTTATTGTTATTTGTGTATTGTATACTATTCTATTAAGAATTTATACTATATACTAGCTTTTGCCCGCGACTTCGTCCGCGTGGAATAGTGACTTCCGGCAGAAAAGTATAGATAGCTGTGCCTGTGACTTCGTCAACGTGTAACTCCTTGTGTGTTATTAAATTAAAATGTATTGGTAATATTATTTTCATCACGTTCACATGGGGCTTAAGTACCTATAGAACCAAAATGCTTTAGCGCAAAGCTTCCGGGTAAACTATATTGAAAGTTGACCCGTCCGGCACGTGAACATAAAGATTTCTAGAACTGCTAACACGGGAAAGAGCAACGTATAACTGACCATGAGAGAAACAACTGACACCGAGATCTACTCCGGCAACATGAAAAGTCTGCCCTTGAGCCTTATTAATTGTCATTGCATAACACACCGAAACTGGGAATTGCGTCCTTTTAAATTGGAATGGAAAATTATTTGGTATTAAGGGTATTCTGGGAATAAAGACGGTTTCTCCTGCACCGCAACCTGTTAAAATTTGAGCCTCGATTATATTTTGTTGCAACTGGGTTACTTTTAGTCGAGTTCCATTGCAAAGTTTTGGTGGTCTTAAATTTCGGAGTAGAATAATCGGAATGCCAATTTTTAAACAAATTTTGTGAGAAGGAAGTCCGGGCATATTTAAAGAATTTAAAAATTCTATCGGGTAATTAATAGTTTCTTGTTCATCGACCATTCTATTTATTGATCTATAAACTTTGCTTTCCCCCTGTATGTTCGACAGTATTTTGTTATTAATCTCAGTTGCCTGATCATTGCGAGGAGTTAAAATAGATCTTTCGCATAGCCAAGAATTGTCCCTATTCAATATATTTGTTACGTCACCGTAAACTGACGATATAAGATGTGATTGAGATTGCACTATACAACATAATTCAGGCGTCAGAATAAGTTTTCCTTGGTGTAGTTGTGGATAGGTACCTTCACCAATCTTTAATAATGTATCAGAAAATTGACTATCATCCGGGTTATCTCCAGTTCTCACTCGCATGTTTATAGTCAAATGCACCGACTGTATATCACGCCACAAATAAGAGCTTTTCAGGCAAGCCCTAACCTCATCAGCTCGGGTTCCCCGTGGTATTACCGGTAAGGTTTGTCGGAAATCACCACAAAATAAAACCGTGATACCGCCCATTGGTCGATCATTTTGTCTTATATCCCTTAAAGTTCTATCTACTGCTTCTACTGCTTTTCGATGGGCCATCGTACATTCATCCCATATGATTAAATTACACTCGCGTAATACTTTAGCTTTGTCACTATTTCTTGAAATACTACAGGTTGGACTTTCCGTGCAATCTAAATCAATTGGTATTTTGAACATTGTGTGAGCCGTTTTACCTCCTGGTAGCAATGTTGCAGCTATCCCGGATGAAGCTACGGCAAGAGCTATTTTACGTTGATTTCGAACATAAGCCAATATTAATTTAGTCAAAAAGGTCTTTCCAGTTCCTCCAGGTGCATCTTAAAACCATATTGTTCCCAAATTATTTTGGACACTTCTGCACACGCGATCATAAACTGAACGTTGTTCTGCAGTCATTATTGGGATACCGTTTTCTAATGTTGTCAGCAGTTCCATTAAGTTGTAGCTAATCTCTGCGGAATATTCCCTATTAGTTACTTCTCCGACTGAGACTTGGTGTTGGCAAACCATATTCACATAGTGATTTACCGCCAACTGCTGTTAACTCATCCTGAAGAGCTAATAAGCACTGATTTATGGCAAGATCACGGAAATTATCATTAGTTGTGCCTTCATCGTTGTTAGATATATTTCTAAGAAAGTCTTCTGAAAATTTGTTTTTATATTTTTCCCATAATTGTACAGCATCTGACAAATTACAAAATGTGAGTAATGTTACAAATAAATTACGTAACCGTCTTGGATTATCACTAACACAGGATTCTGCTAAAGCGTCATCCCAATGCTGATCATTTTCTAGCAAATGACGCGCTTGGCAAGCTGCATGATAAGTGGGAAAAACAACATCGTCTACTTTTCTCAAATCTATAAATGAGGTTGGTCCTCGCACAGTATGTAATAATAATCGCAAATAGAAACACTCAGCGTTGTTAGGATGAACGGCGTATACTCTGCCAAGAACATGTTCTTTGAAAATACCTGACTCACCATCTACAGGCCTGCCACGGCGTCTTCGATTAAAGACACCTCGTTGCTTAGCGTAGGTATAATACGATGGAACTTCCTCATATAAAAGAGATTTTGCAAAATCATCAGTTTGGCAAAGTCGAAAGAATGCTAATAAAGTTGTTTGTCTAGGGTTCTCTAACCGTTCTGTGACATTTTCGGCGTTGAAATATATACGTTGACCACCTTCAAGATGAACATCCAGATGAGTCACAGGTGGAAATCTTTCATGAATGTTGAAACTTAAGATCCGCCACACAGCTTCTGAAGAACTTATATATCTGCCTGACTGATATCTTGTAACTTCATCATGTTCATTTCTCAAAGCAAATGTAGCTTGGTCACTGCCCTTATTAATGTACTTACAAATATATTTTATTGACTCTACACTATTACACATTTCAACATTTATGTGAGCTTGAAATGCTCTGGACAACACAGGAGAATACGGAACGACCCACCTATTGTCTAAAATAACCTGTTGTCCAGATACTCGCTTTTCAACAGTGAAACCACCAGTATCTCTTGAACGGCGACGATATAATGGGTATCCATCATGTCCTGTTACAGTTTCATCCACTAAGGCTTTTGGATATCTTTTAGTGCAACGACCGTCTTGCATGCAAGGAGAATTTCTGTTAAATACACCACATGGACCATGTATCATATGAGATTTAACAATGTCGTATAACTCAGGATCTGCAATCGGACTTGGAATTTCAGCACTGATTAAACTGTCTACATCATTAGGTCGAACCTTATCTTTTAACCAAACCAGGATATGTGCGTGGGGTAAGCCGCGTTTTTGCCATTCAACACTATACATGTAACATAATACTTCTCCAAAAATGTTATCTTTGGTAAGTAGATCTATCATTGATTTTAATTTTAAATGAAAAACTCTTGCGATGATATCATGACGGTCATGCGGTGCTTGACCCTCAAGAAGCTCCCGAGTGATTTCATCCCACTTAGGATTGGTAGTTACAGTAATAAATAAGTCGGGACGTCCATATTTTCTCACGTAACAAAAAGCATCTTGAGTACGTTCGTGCATGTAGCGTGGACCACCAGTAAAAGAAGAGGGCAAAATAACTAAACGGCCCATATTCACCGTATCATTATCTTGCTGCATGGCGTCGCGAAGGTGCACGTATTCTTCAGCGCGCAGCTGCCTTTGATTAGATCGTATGTAAACTAATCTTTCGGTTTCAATTTTTGCGTACATGTCTACAATAAACTGATTGAATAAGCCACGAAAACGTTGCAAGTATACAAACCTATTCCGTCTTACTTGCAAGTGGTAACAGTAAAATTGAAGGCATGAAATCTTTTTATTATAAATAGGTGCGCCTGTACGCGGATCAGTTTGGTATAAAGCAAAATTATAACCATCTTCCCCTCGAAAATATATCAAAGGATATTGCAAACTGTCGTAAGCTCTGTGGGTTTCGTAAATACGTTGCAAACGATTGTCTCTAGAACGGATAACGATATCACGCCTATCACATTCCTGGTCGACCAATACCACAGCAACTTCATTCGTGGATGGAGCATTGTAACGCCCAGGGTGCTCCTGCGTTGGACGCCTATCGGCATTTATAACAATTTTATAATTGTTATCATGATCTCCAGGAAGAGCTTCTAAAGCCGATTTAAAACTGCATACATACGAATTAACCTGATGCAACATGTTCTGAAGTTGTGAAATGAGTTCAGCATTTAAATTCGGGAAATATTGATTTCTTATATTCAACTGTTCGTCGTAGTCGGATACAAAATATATTTGAAGAAACTTAGGTTGGTCTTCAGGCAAAAGAGATCCTATCAAATGGTAAACTTGACCTTGTATCTTAAAAGTAGGTATGAAAGGACCTTCGGAGATTTGTTGCGCACCAAAGGATGTCATCTGAAATGCACTATTATAAGTGCGAATGTTGTCTAAAAACTGTTTAGATTGCACATGTTCCCCCAAAAGTAGTGATTTCAAAGGTTCCGGTGGGTCTTCGAATGAAGGCAAATTTATTTTGCCTCCAGAACAACAGAAACCAGCCGACTCCTTACTCCACTTTGAAGCATTACAAAAAGAACATACCACGTTCATATCGCCTATTACAGAAGATGATTTGTAATCAATTGTGAGGTTATAAGCAAACCCACTTTTATATTTGTCGGACCATGCCACCGTATTTCTAGGTTGGTCTTCTATGTATACATCTAAGTTATTAAGACTATGTCGAAATCTGTCTGCAGTAAGACGGGCCTCTCGCTGTTCGTCCGTTTCAAGAGACCGAATATTTTCGATTCTTAATCTTTCATTAGACAAACTTATTAATCGTTCTTGTCTCAAAGAATTGTAATGTTCGCGTACCGACTCTAGTCGTTGTTCATGCTCATGTTCATCTTCGAGAGATCTAATAATATTGTGGTGCACCCTATCATTTGTCAAACGGTCTTCATATTGAGTAAAAGTTTCAGATTCTCGAGATAAAATATGACGTTCGCGGTCAGCTGTGAGACGCAATTCCCTCTCAGTGGAGGTTTCTGACTCGCGAGACAATATATGACGTTCGCGGTCAGCTGTGAGACGCAATTCCCTCTCAGTGAAGGTTTCTGACTCGCGAGACAATATATGACGTTCGCGGTCAGCTGTGAGACGCAATTCCCTCTCAGTGAAGGTTTCTGACTCGCGAGATAATGCATGCCGTTCGCGGTCAGCTGTGAGACGCAATTCCCTCTCAGTGAAGGTTTCTGACTCGCGAGATAATGCATGCCGTTCGCGGTCAGCTGTGAGACGTAATTCCCTTTCAGTAAATGTTTCAGACTCGCGAGATAAAGTTTGTCGTTCGCGGTCAGCTGTGAGACGCAATTCTCGCTGTGAAGCAGTTTCAGCTGCTCGGGATAACACATGTTGTTCTCGGTCAATGGTAAGCCTCAGTTCTCGTTGAGAAAAGCTTTGAGACGCCCGTGATGTAGCTCGTCTCTCTCTGTCAGCTGCTAATCGCATCTCTCTCTCTGAAGAGCTTTCATTGGCTCGAGAAGTTGAGGCACTAACTCTCATAGAGTTTAACCGATGTGCTCTTTCCTCTGCCGATTCTTGAGAACGCGCATTTCTCATCCTCTTAGCATCTCTCGAATTTCGAGATAAAGATGGTCTTTTTTTAGGTGGCATTGTGTATTTTCAATCAACAGTAACCAAAGCTACCTTACACTTACGAAACCTATTAATATTATATAATAACTAAATATGGTATATAATTAAACACTACTTACATATATAGTAATAATTATATGATATACTTATATAGTAATAATTATTATTATATGATAATTACGAAAATAAACTATTAATATAATTAAACACTACCACAATAACTAAAATGCGTACCTACTACTACTTCACTTATAAAGAAATAAAATTTTAACTAATAATATGCTTAGACTAAAAGTCGCGCTGAAAAGCACGGTTGGTAAATAACAATTATTGTCTGTCAATAAGGTCGAACACTCTAAACGTCTATTCGCATCAACAGCCAAATATTGTATGAAGCTCGCGCGCGGACCCGCCGCCTTTTTATACCTCCCGCGGCGTAGCGCGTCGAACGCGGCAACCGATACACAAAAATAATCCTTATGGCATGATTCTGTATTCACGCGCGATGACTTATAGCGTATTTCATGTATAACTTTGGTGTTTCTACACCGATTTACATGATTCTTTTTTTTATTGAATAGGTAATAATGTGAACTTTTGTAATTAGGGATGAGTGAGAGTATTGTAAACGTAAGAGTAGACAAATATAGTCAGAAAGCGCCGAATTGCTAAGCTTCCGGAAGTTTCACGTGTTATTGTGAGTCAACTATGAAAGATAGACATATGCTGTCGAGGAATTTATTTTTATATAATAATTTAAGAACATTTGTGTCGTACATGATTTCTATGTAGCTTTAACCATTAAGGCTGCACACGCGACGGAAGCTTAAAAAATGGAGTAACTTTTCCCGTTTTCCCAATATTTCCCTTCACTGCTCTACTCCTATTGATCGTAGCGTAATGAAAAGTATACTATAACCTGCCCAGGAGTAGGAAGAATAACTGTGCCAAATTTCGTTAAAATCCGTCGAGTAGTTTTTGTTTCTATAACGAATATACAGACAGACAGACAGACAAAAATTTTACTGATTGCATTTTTGGCACCAGTAGCGATCCCTTATCATCCCTTGATAGTTTTTTTTTAAATAAATTTCATGTACAGAAATGGCCTCTCTACAGATTTATTATAAGTATAGATATATGTAAAAAGTTATTGTACCCTTCCCATTAATATCAATATCATGATCCTTTACCCAAAGGTTGCCTGGAAGAGATCGCTGCTTAGCGATAAGGCCGCCTGTTGCACCTCATGCAACTTTTATGTAACTAAAATGTTATTTTTTAGTTGTAAGATTGGGTGCAATAAAGAATAAATAAATAAATAAATAAATCTTCGAGAGTTGACTGTGTATAGATTTGTACATCGTCTGCATACATGTGATAGAGAGAAGATATATTGTGAGTGATAGTATTAATGAAGATAGAAAAGAGTAATGGTGACAACACACCTCCTTGTGGAACCCCTGCACAGACATTACGCCAAGTTGATAAGGTGTCATCAACCTTAATCCGATGCCGGCGTCCATGCAGGTAATTGCGAAACCAATCAATTACTGATGGAGATATCTTAATAGAACGTAGCAGCTCCAGTAATATATCGAAGTCAACGTTATTAAAGGTAAGGTTAAATCTAGTAAGGTCAATACTGTAAGTTGCTTACTGTCCATACCTAAACGAATGTCATCGGTAATTTTTATTAGTGCAGTAGTCGTACTATGACCACTGCGAAATCCGGACTGGAAAGGATCAAGGAGATTGTTTTTATTAAGGAATGTGTTTAATTGTTGGTAAACCAATTTTTCTAAAATTTTTGATACGAATGGAAGGATAGAAGGATAGATGGACGATAATCAGAGTATGTTGTTGGATTGGATTTTTTTGGGAGAGGAATAATTTGAGCATATTTCCAAGATGTGGGATAGTCGCCTGAGGAAATAGAATAATTAAGGATATGCGTAATGATAGGAGTGATAATGTCAAGGATGGGTATGATCATATTACGACTAATACAATCACTACCGACGGCAATTGACAGTATATTCTTTTTAACATCACATTCAGTGAATTGATTAAAAGTAAACGGAGGAAAATTAGAAGTTGGAAAAGATATAATGGAATTTAAAGTAGTAGCGTTTTGGACGATATCTAAAGAGTTGCCCGAAGATGAGAAATGTGCATTTAAGCTTTCTATATCAATGTTATTTAAGGATAACTTTTTCGAGGATTTTCCAACTCCTATCGTTTCAAGGAACTTCCATGTACGGGCAGTGTCGCCGTTTTCGACAGATTTATGAATGTGGCGTCGTTGTGCATCCCTACACAATGTATTGCAGCGATTTCTTATTTTCTTATACTTACGAGCATTAAAAGATTATTTATTTGATTTATTTGATAGATATACTATAGGGTTTTCTTGGCTGACACCGGCTCTAAATATAACAATAACTATAACTACGTTATATAATCGTAAATCGACTTTTAATTAGTCTAATATTTTTCATTTCATTTTACCTAGGCGGACTCTAAAAAATATGTTAAATATGCTATTATTTTTTTACTTTTTAGTGCATTTTTATTTGTTTTAAAATAGTGTTTTGTTTGAAGTCGGTTTTTCTTTTTGTTAAAATTTTATTTATACTTTTAACTAACTAAACATTAAAATAAATTTAAGACACTTGCAATCTTCTTTTCTATTTGAACTACTGAATCAATTTTATTATAATTTAAAAAGAACTTACTACCCAGGTGTTTTTAGAAATCGTCTGCTGAGACACTCACGAGGTTGTGGGCTCGATTCCCATAAAAATACTATTACTTTTATTATTATTTTGTGTTATCTATAATTTATTAATACTGCATGAATAATTTTCTTCATTATGGGACCAAAAATAAAGTATTTACCTTTGTATAGCACACTATTGCTTTACTAACATGATGGTTGGGATGGTTGTTTTGCATGTTTCTTTTGCTTTGGTGTTAGACTGCTATGAGTGAAAAAGCTAGGCGGATTTTATCCTTAGTGCCTGAAAAGAATGCAGACTCTGACCCAAGTGATGTGGCAAATAGCGGTGATGAAGCTGGAATGATTGGACCGGCAGAAAGTTCCGAAGCAGCCTCGATAAATTCCAGCTACGAAAGGTTAAACCTCTTACAAAGTTCTGATGATGACGGAACGCATACAGATGACATTTATGCCGAAACAACTGAAGTTCCTTTTATTCCATTCTTAAACAGGTGTTTCCTAATCCATCAGAGAGTAATTAAGATGCAGTGCCTTGGGGAGCAGGTCGGTCACCTCTACGTGGTGCTCCCTGGAAACGTGTGAATCCCAGGGGTCAGAGTCGGCCAGTGACGTCTTGCTGCCTCCGAAGGTGCCCAAAGCACGGTGGGGGAGAGGCAGACCGCGGTCCGCAAAGACCAAACCTAGGATTAGGATCCAGTTGGGGGATCCAGGGGAGGGAAGAAGGGAGTTGGCACGAGACGAGCGTGGGCGGTTTATTCGCCCGGACACGCCCGGCTCCAACATCGCCGGCGAGGAAGAGGTGGAGGGGAGTGGCTGCGACTCGGACATGAGTTGTTCAAGTCTCAGCCTCTCCTCTTGCGCTGGGCCCAGTAGGGCCACTGACGGGGATACCGGGGACGAGCGCCCAGACCCCTCCGCGGCTTCGGCTGCCGCGAGAGATGGGGGGAGCCTCCCTGGACCCGAGGTCCTGCAGGGGAAGATGCAGGCACGTCCCATGGACGAACTTGGTGCCTGCATCGCCAGCAATCTGGCGGCCATACCGAAGGTTACAGACAGCTCCCGTAAGATGATAGGGAGCCTCGTCTTCGACCTGCGCGAGGCCACGCGCAACACTCAGGCGGCGGTCGCTGAGCTCCTGGGGCGCCAATCAAAAGGCGCCGACGTGGAGAAGCTTGAACGGGAGAACTCCCAACTTCGAGCCAAACTCGCGACCGTCACTCAGCGGCTGGAGCAGCTGACGGCACAATTTAACGCCTTTCAGGCGAAACAGGGCATTGTGCCGTCGGCTCCATCCAGCGACGTGGCGACGCCCAAGCGCGCGACACCGGCAGCGACTACTGCTACGGCGTCTGCAGAGCGAGCCCCTGTCGCGTCCAGGAAGCGTGCCCCTGCCGCACAGGCCGGGCGCGCTCCTGCGGGGGCTGCGGCGACGTCGAGGGCTTTTGTTGCTCCACGCGCTCCTGCTCAACTGACGAGCAGTGAAGCCGGGCTCATGGAGCACATCGGAGCCCTCATAGAGGAGAAGCTGGCCGCTTTCAGGGCGGAGCTCTTCCCCGACATTATATACATATAGGCCCGCATTGACGGGGAGAGCTGCGCCTATTCGGCCAGTGGAGGCCCCATTGACGGAGCCTCCTCCGCCCGGGAAGCGGAGAAGCAGGGGGAGGAAGAGGAAGGCGGGATCGGTTCTTCCGCCGGTCACCTATTTACCACCGGTGCCCGCCTCCTTTCCCTCCTCCTCTCGTCCGACGGCTTCTGCCGAGTCTTGGGCGACGGTCGCAGCCAGGAAAGCCAACCTGGATCGCGGCTGAAGGCGTCTTCCCAGCCTGCGGCAATAAAGCCTGCGCCTAAGAGGAGGCTTTCAAAGGTGCCGGAGACCGCGGCAGTCGCCATAACGGTCGTCGAAGGCGCGACGACGACCTATACTGAAGTCATGCGAGCTGCCCGTTCGCGGGTTCAGCTCCCTGACCTCGGTATCGAAACGGTCGAGCAGAAAAGGGCCATCACTGGCGGGATCCTGTTGAATATCGGGGGTCCCGACAGTGACGCTAAAGCCGACCGTCTCGCAGCGCGAATGCGTGAGGTCCTCAAGGACCTCAATGTGAGGGTGGCTCGTCCAATTAAAACGGGCGAGCTACGTGTGCTCGATCTGGACGACGCCACGACATCGGAGGAGGTGGCGTCGGTCATCGCAGAGGCGAGTGGGTGTTCGACGGAGAATGTCACTGTTGGTAGTATCCGTCGGTCACCCATGGCGCTCGGCACGGCACATGTGAGGTGCCCTCTCGCCGCCGTGCGCAAGCTGGCGACGACCTCACGCATCCGCGTGGGATGGGACTCCGCTAGGGTCGAGGTGCTGGAAGCAAGGCCGCTATATTGCTTTCGGTGCCTCGAGAAGGGCCACGTTGGGCAGACGTGTCCGAATGGGGCAGACCGGAGCGACCGGTGCTTCGCCTGTGGAGAGCGCGGCCACAGAGCGAGCCAATGCACGGCCAAGTCGCTTTGGTGCCCCTTGTGCTCAAATGTGGGTCGCCCGTCGGCCCATCGTCTGGGCACAAAGACATGCTGCCAGACAGCGGGTGGGAGGAAGAAGGGTAAAAAGACCGCTCCTCCCACCCCGGCACATACGACCGCCGAAGCTCCCGCCTCAGCACCGGACTCTGCTCCGCAGGAGGCCATGGAGGTCTCCCATTCGCGGGAGTAAGGGTGCTGCAGACGAACTTGAACCACTGCCGCAGTGCTCAGCAACTTCTGATGCAGACCATTGCGGAGTGGTCCATAGGCCTCGCGGTCGTGATGGAGCCCTATCGCGTCCCCGACCAACGTCGCTGGTTTGGGGACGCCGGTGGCACCGTGGCCGTCCATTGGGCGGGCGGTGCGGGGGTCCCACCCTGTTCCCTGCTCGAAGCGGGGCAGGGATTCGTGGCCGTTCGGTGGGGCCCCTTGGCCATTGTGGGGTGTTACGTTTCCAACAGGTCACTCGCCGACTACGAGTTGTACCTGGACGGGCTGGCGGACTGCGTTCGCAGATGCCTACCCCATCCGCTGATCGTCCTGGGGGACTTCAATGCCTACGCCAGGGCTTGGGGTAACTCTGGGGACGATCCGAAGAGAGTGACGCTTCTCGACTGGCTGGTTTGGACCTCCGGCTCATTAACGTCGGGTCGGAGAGTACATGCGTGCGGTGGAAGGGGGAGTCGGTCGTGGACCTTACATGGGCGACTCCTCCTGCGATTTGCATGCTCTCGGGATGGCGTGTCGCTGAGGAGGTGGTCACACTATCCGACCACCGCCACATCTTTTTCGATGTGGCTATCCGCCATCCTGACCGATCCAGCCGTCGTCAGGGAGACACCCTGCCGCGACGATGGGCCCTCAAGCGCCTAATCCGAGATCATCTCGAAGCCGCCGCCATCATCGCGGCTTGGCCACAAAACGCCGAGGAGATTGCGCCCGACCCCGAGGGTGAGTCGGTCTGGTTCAGGGGCACGATGACGTCGATCTGCGATGCATCGATGCCCCGGGCAGGCCGCTTCGAGCGCCGGGCGATGCACTGGTGGTCTGAGGAGATCGCGCAGCTGCGAACCGCATGCTTGCGCGCTCACCGCCAGTCCAGCAGAACCCGGAGAAGAAGGCGAGCAACTCAAGAGGAGAGAGACGAAGCCTACAGGGCTTTCCAGGAGGCCAACAAGGCGTTGCGAGACGCCATCTCGGACGCCGGCGCTCGGTCCTGGAACGAGCTCCTCGAGGGACTCGACAGGGATCCGTGGGGGCGCCCGTACCGCATTGTGCTGGGCAAGTTACGCCCGTGGATGCCCCCGTTGACGGAGACCTTAGATCCGGATCTACTGAGGAGAGTGATAGATTCGCTCTTCCCGGTGATCCGGTCAAGTCCCCTGTATCCCTCGCTACCGCCGGCCACTTGGACCGACGAGTTGAGGGTTACAGAGCAGGAGTTTGACCGAGCACTTGGTCGCCTGAGTGCCCGGAACACAGCGCCCGGTCCCAAAGGGATTCCGGGACGGGCGTGGGTGTTGGCTTCGGCTCACTTGGGGGACCGGCTGAGGCGGCTGTTCGACAGCTGTCTCCGTAACGCCACGTTCCCCAAGGCCTGGAAGGAGGCAAGTCTGGTCCTCTTGAGGAAAGACGGCAGAGACGCGAACTCTCCCTCTGCGTATCGTCCCATATGCCTGCTGGACGAGCTTGCCAGCCTCTTCGAGCGGATTGTCGCTTCTCGTCTCAGCGAGCATCTGTCGTGCGTCGGTCCCGACCTGGCCGACAGCCAGTTCGGCTTCCGTCAGGGTCGTTCGAACGTTGACGCGATCATGCGCGTCCGGTCCCTGACGGAGCAGGCGGTGCCTCAGGGGGGCGTGGCGTTGGCGATAAGCCTGGATATCGTCAACGCCTTTAACGCTCTACCCTGGGTTGCCATCAGGGAAGCCCTGGTGTACCACTGTGTGCCTCTCTACCTGCAGGCGATCGTCGGGAGCTACTTGCGCGACAGGTACATTGTGTACGTGGACCAGGACGGTACTAGGACCCGGAGGGAAGTGTACTGCGGGGTTCCGCAGGGATCGGTCCTAGGACCACTCCTGTGGAATCTCGCGTACGACGCGGTTCTGCGAGTCGAGCTCCCCGCAGGCGTCAGCGTAATCTGCTACGCAGATGACACGCTGGTGCTGGCATGCCGGTTGAGCTTTGAGATGACCAGACGGCGAGCCGAGCTCGGAGTCGAACTCGTTGTCGCGAAAATCTGCGAGCTGGGTCTTCGGATAGCGCCGCATAAGACGGAGGCGCTATGGTTCCACAAGTGGCCGGTGGGCCGGGAACCACCCTGTTCGCAGATCATTAGCGTAGGTGACTCAAACGTCCAGGTGTCCAGGTACATGAAATACCTGGGCCTTGTCCTGGACGGTCGCTGGAGCTTTGAAGAGCACTTCAAAGTCCTTGTCCCCCGGATCGAGAAGGCAGTGGGTGCGTTGCACAGACTGCTGCCTAATCTCGGGGGACCGAGGGAGGAGATTCGCCGCCTCTATGCTGGTGTCGTGCGATCAATGGCCCTCTATGGGCCACCCGTTTAGTCACACCTACTGACGGGCACCCGCCGCTGCAAGACTAAGATCCTGAGTCTGCAGCGGAGAGTGGCCATCCGCATGGTGCGGGGATATCGCACGATATCCTTCGAGGCGGCGACCCTTCTGGCGTGCTTTCCGCCGTTGGACATCCTGGCGGAGAGGGACGCGAGGGTCTACGGCCAGACTCGCGCCCTCCGTCAATGCGGCGGAAGTGCGTCCTACCCTGCTAGCGTCCTCGAAGCGCTCAGGCGGCAGGAGCAAAGAAGGGCACACACGACGTGGTACGCCCGTCTCCGCGGAGATCGGTACGCGCACAAACGCGTCGTGAGTGCGATCCTGCCAGCCTTCGAGGCCTGGATGCGGCGGAAGCGACGAGTCACCTTCCAACTTACGCAGGTGCTGACAGGTTACGGTTGCTTTGGAGAGTACCTGTGTAGGATCGGACGCGAGGCGACGGCGGTTTGCCACCACTGCGGGGCGGACCAAGACGATGCCCAACACACGCTAGAGGCGTGTCCCGCATGGACCGCGGAAAGGCAAGTCTTGGTCCAGCAAATCGGGCGAAATCTCTCTCTGTGAGCAGTCGGCCGTAGTCAACTTCTGTGAGACCGTCATGGTCCAGAAGGAGACTGCGGGGCGGGCTCGGGAGAGGGCCGATCCTGCCCGGCGGAGGCGACCTGCGGGTCACCTTCACGGCCTCCAAGCCCCAGTGCCCGGGGCGGAATAAATAGGGCAATCCCTCCGGCCGTGGGTGCGTGAGATGGGGGTCTCACGCATCCGTTTTCATACGGCCGAGAGGAGGACCGCAGTCCGGTATGGCTCCGGACTGCCGGTGTACGCACCAGCGAGGAGTGCGGGGAGGGCGAAACCATCTTCGCCCTCCTGAGAAGGGCTCCGCAAGCCACGAGCGGAGCAACGCACGGGAGAAGCCGCGGACGTGCTGCGAAAGATCCCGTAGCCTCTCCGTTTTCCGTGCTGTGGCGGCCATCGCAGGGGGTTTTAGTGAGTACAATCTCACATAACCCGGCCTCCCCCCCAGGAGTCGGGTATCTATGAAGATTTACCCTGCGTCAACAAAAAAAAAAAAAGATGCAGTGCCTTCAATTTCATCCTTACCCTCTTTACTGTACCAGAAAAATCAATTTACCTTTCGTTTGCAAAAAGCACAGTTCAAAAACAAGCCAGAAATAGCAAAACTTATGTTTATGGAAAATGTTCCATCTAATTGGTCTCCTTTAGTTAAATTTTATAGATTTTTTACAGAAGACTTCGTAGATATCATTATAACTCACACTGATTTAAATAGCATACAAAGATCTGGAAGATCCCTAAAAGTTACAAAAGAAGAAATACTAGATTTTTTGGCGATTAATATCATTATAGGCAATTAATTGTAGGGGCGTGTAAGGTTCACCTTTGTTATGTGAAAAAACTAAATTGTTTTTTAGAGTCACCACAAGCAATAGGGTCTATAATAGTGGAACGTGTCATAATAAAATCATAGTTAAATGACAACTGGATCCTTTATTCTTTTTCTTAATGCACATACCCACATGTATTATTTTATAATTAATATACCCACAACATCTTCCCCCTTACAGCAAGTGAACAATAAATTTATAAAATTAGGTACTTAACTTTATGTCTACAATAATTTATTACAAATATTTCTTAACTTTTTAAACATACATTAGATATTTAAGACTTTAACTAGCATTTATAAGTAATAGGTATAAGTATAATCCTAAGTATGTGTATCATCCTCCGTTTTATATTTAGTTTTAACTTAAGTTTGTGTTGATATTACTAATCGTACCATTATGTAGTATTGGAATATAATACTTCATAATTATATATAATATGATGTGATTACAAATTATTGTTTTTTAAAATAAATGCTGTGGTTATCACTATTAATTTTACTGATTACTTTTAATTTATATATTTTACTGTATGCACATTATAATAGAACGTGTTTTATAACACATTTATCTAAACTTTTAAAACTTAAGTAACACTTTAAGTAAGCTAGAATAACAAAATTGTATAATATTGTATATACATATATGAAGGAAACTTAATTTACAGTAAATATCAATTCTGATCTTACTTATCAAGTCTGATTATATCCAAAACGTACAGGCGAACACACAATGCGACCGCTACTTGTAGTTTTATAATGTGGTGGAGATTGTACTTTCTGTGACCCTACAGCCGTATCAGTACTGCCAGTGGATTTTTGCGCGAAATCAAAACTATCCCAGTCTAAGCCAGTATTAGTGTTAATACGATTACTATTGTTTTTAATATTATCGTATTGGGGAACTTTTAATATGTGTTGGCGATTACGTCTGTAAACGCCGCAGTCTTCTGTTTTTAACCAATACGATCGATTACCTTGAGCGGGACGCAATATTTTCGATTTGATCCATGAATTGTTACATCTCATCCTGACTGGTTCGTTTTCTGTAAGCGGGATTAGACTCTTTGTTCCATGGTCGTAGTAAGATTTAAATTGTTTTATCCTCTTGTGTCGATTATTTTGAATTACTTGTGGATTAACTGTTTTAGGTATTAATTGACAGTCACCGGAAGGCAATCGCGTGTTTAATCGGCGGCTAAATAATAACTGTGCTGGAGACCATGTTTCACCTGAGATACGAGAGTATTACGAAAATTTAATAACGCAAGCTGCCAGTCCTTGCACATAAGGGCTTTAACAGTTCTTACATTACGCTCGGCAAGACCATTAGAACGGGAATATAATGGCGAACTATTCACATGTACGAAACTCCAATTTTTAGAAAAACACTTAAATTGTTCCGATGTAAATTGCGTGCCGTTATCGGTCACTAGTTTTTTTGGAATCCCAAATCGACAAAACATACCTTTTAGTACATTAATTACACCTAGACTCGTTAAATTTGAAAGGTTCTCTATTTCTACGAATTTTGAATAGTAATCTACTACTAGTAAATAGTATTTATTTTGGTATTCAAATATATCCGCCGCTAAAACTTCCCATGGCAACTTAGGCACGGGGTGCGGTACGAGTGGTTCCCGGGGGTTGGCCGCGCGGTGACGCTGACACATATCGCAAGTGTCAACGATGCGCTGGATGTCAGCACTCATTCCGGGCCACCACATGACGTCACGGGCACAACTTTGGCATTTTTCGATGCCCATGGGACCCTCGTGGATACGCTTAAGCATTTCCCTTCGTAGCGAGCGAGAGAGCTTTCCGGTATAACCACACGATTACTTCTAAACAAAATTCCGTTAACAACGTGAAACTCATTGCAAACTATCCAGTACTGTCTCACAATTGAATCCGTCTCTCTCTTATTATTTGGCCAACCATCTTTGTAATATCGAGACATAGTCTTTAACACCAAATCTTTTTGGGTTTCTTCTCTTAACTTTCTCATCATTTCCGGTGTAGCTTCCACATTCATATAATGTATGAATATTTAAATATTTACAAATGTCTTCTTCTGATCCTTGCTGTGTCGCAGCTCGCGATAAAGTATCCGCTATGAAAAACATCCTACCCGGCTTATATAATAATTGAATGTCATAATGCTGTAGTTTTAAAAGTAGTCGTTGAAGACGGGCAGGCGCTTCATTCAACGGTTTTTTAATTATGACCTCGAGAGGCTTGTGATCGCTTTCCACGATGATATTATCATGACCATAAATAAATTGGTGAAAACGCGTGCATCAAAATACGACCGCAAGCAATTCCTTTTCGATCTGCGCCCAGCGCTGCTAGGTGGCAGTGAGCGTGCGTGCCGCGTACGCCACCGGCCGCCCGCTCTGCAGCAGACACGCGCCGAGACCGTGCGCACTGGCGTCAACAGATATTGTCACCGCTTCTTTAGGATTATAATATTTTAATACCGGGGCCTTACTAATTCACGTAACGGTGCCGACAGTTCCGAATACTTAGGTATAAATCGAGACAAATAATTTGTAACCCCTAAAGATCTTTCCAATCCTTTTTTATCCGTTGGTTTCTGCATATTTAATATAGCACTAACTCTGCCCTTGTCTGATGATATCCCGTTTGAATTGAGGTTTAAGAATTTATTCTCAAAAAGACAGATTCACTTACATGAGAACAGTATGATAAATACAACAATAACAAAAATATATTCGCCTTATAGATACTTCTTTAACGGAATAAAATATAGTATAAATAAAAATTTTAACAAAAAGCAAAACCGACTTCAAACAAAACGCTATTTTAAAACAAATAAAAATGCACTAAAAAGTAATAATAATAATTGCATATTTAACATATTTTTATAGTCCTCCTAGGTAAAATGAAATGAAAAATATTAGACTACTTAAAAGTCAATTTACGATTATATAATGCAGTTATAGTTATTGTTATATTTGGAGCCGGGGTCAGCCACGGGCACAAGCCTCAACAATCAAAAGAAAGAAGCGATACGAAAATAGTGTTTTGTTTGAAGTTGGTTTTGCTTTTTGTTAAAATTTTTATTTATTTTTTCATTTTAAGTGAAGCTTATGTAGACTAACTATTTTTTCTTAATATGGATAGATTAAGCGTGCCTTTAATATGAATCAGAAATAAGTTCGGGGACAATTTCAAAAGAAACTTTTGAATAAAGCAAAAATACACTTTCGAAATGTGGTTTTAATACGTCATGCGGCATAAACTACGAGGTACCACCCTCGAAAGAGCTGTAATCGACCTCAGTAAAAAATCTTTGCAAAAGAGCTATTCGTATGCTATGTCATACATCATATGACATCACATCATATACACAAAATTTTATTAAAGACAGTAAGAAATTCTGCCCCAAATCGCATCCTAACTGTAAGCCGTTTAGGAGTTACGTCAATACATACTATAAAAGTCGCTTTCTCTGTCCCTATATCTTTAAAGCTACGCAACGGATTTTGATGCAGTTTTTTTTAATAGATAGTGTAATTCAAGGGGAAGGTTTGTGTATATAATAAATGAACAATATAGTAAAGAAACACTGACAATTTTAGAAGTTTGCAATGTGATGTCGTAAATAAACAAATTCTTTAGTATATTTAGTATCAGTATTGCACCCGTGAGAAGTCGGGCCGGGTCGCTTGTTGATTATTATTATAGTCGATTATGACAATTACATGAACATAACCACGTTCCGGAAGGTGATTCAAATATCCAAGTAACCCATAAATAAAAGATTCGACCGAGTATTGCTAACGTGCTCCTCAGAACTCCACAGGTGACAGGCAAAGCACTACTTTGTATATCACCAATTTTGACGATTTGCAATCTGTTTGTTAGGTACGATTTTAACATTTCTAGTGCAGTACCTTTGATACCTATGTTTTGAAGTTTATGTAATAAGATTTTATGACTTACGGTATCAAAGGCTTTTTTAAGTCGATAAATACGCCCAGAGCTATGTTCTTTCTATCTAGATTCTGTCTTATTTTTGTTACTAGATCTACAGTTGCAGCAGTGGTGTTACTTCTAGCTCTAAAGCCGTTTATTGTCGTTCAGTAATGAAATCAAAAGAGTCCAAATACATTATTAAGCGGTTGTGAATTAATTTTTCTAAGATTTTTGAGAGAACAGGTAGCACAGATATTGGACGATAATTTTCTGGGTTTGTTAAAGATCCAGATTTGTGTATAGGTGTTATTTTTGCGATCTTTAATGAGTCTGGGAATAGTCCCTCGGACATCAGCTTGTTAAAACAGCGTGCCAGACATTTTGATATTAAATTACATAAACATTTCAATACTTTTGTGCTAATCTTATCTATACCACTACTTGCATTCGAATCTAGATCTCCTATTAGTCTTTCAATCTCACCAGAGCTACACGGTTTGAATGTTACAAGTTCATGTTCATTGATTGTATTAATTGTGTGTAGGATGTTGTGGTGTTGTGTTGGTATTCTTTTTGCTAAGAGGAAACCTATTGTTGCGAAATATTTGTTAAATACTTTATAAATATCGTTTCTATCAGAAATTATTTTTGATTCTACTATTATTTTAGAGGGAGCACAACTTTGACTTATTTTATTACTACATCATTTATTAACTAAGGTCCAAATTTTATTAGGATTCTTGCGTTGTTTGTAAATAGTTTGTAATAGTATGAATCTTTTGTATTTTGTATCAACGTACCTATTTCATTTCTCTTTGAATAAAATTGTTTTTTTACATACTCATTGTTGGGATTGTTTATGTATTGCGTCCATAAAAAGTTCCCCTGACTTAATGTTGTCTTAAATTTTCGCGATTATTACACATTTAAATAAAACTAATTATAACGGATGAATCGCGTATATCGACTAAGACTTAGTCTACCCGTGACCACGAACACTGCAAAGTGCTCGAAACGTCGGGATGTTTAAAAATAATTAATATACGCGATTCATCCGTTATAATTAGTTTTATTCCCCTGACTTATTCCATCTACAATATCCTAGCTTATCCAATCATCTCTTATGTGGTTTAAAATTTTGGTTTTTCTTTCTTCATAGTTCATAACATATTGTTTTATTATATTTTCAAGTTCTGTATAGTTCTCAATTGAGTTAATTAATTGCGAGGACTCTAGGGAACTGTACAACTTTGTGTAATCTATAGCTTCATAAGTGGTTCGTATTTTTTTTTGGAGCTTTGAATTTATTCAATTGAACATATATGTTTTTGTGGTCTGATAATGATGAGTTGATAATAGCAACGGTGAAATTATTCGTGTTCAAATTTGTACTTACGTGGTCTATAATTGATTTTTTTGTAGCTGAGTCTCTTGTGCAGTGTAATTCATTAATTTTGTTCAGCAGCCTATGCCCTGATTCTTGTATTATTTGTTTATATTTGGTTATTCGTTTGTCTATTTCCAATAAATTGATATTAAAATCACCAAATACTATCGATCTTCTACGTAATTGTAATTGGCTATCATAGTCTTTAAGAAATTGTTCAAAATTTGTGTCACCAGGCTTGTAAACTAACCCAACATCTACCGCGCATTGTTCAATGTGTACCCATAGGTAGTTGTTTCCACCCTGGTAAATTGAATCTATTAATCTATGCTGTAGATCATTATGTACGTAAGCCGATACTCCACCTCCCCTAACGTCTGTTCTGAAATTATAGTAATGTGTATAGTTTTCTATCTGTAGTTGTTTCGCTTGATCTTCGGAAGCTATCCAAGTTACAGAGAGAAGGATGATGTGAATGGTCGATGATATGGATTTTAAAATGCATTTTAATTCATCTAGTTTTCCTTTTTTCTTAATACTACGGGCATTTAGGTACAAGAAGAATAAACGTGACTTTTCAGTGCGTAATTCTCGATAGACATTTGCTATTTGGTAACTTATAGTGTCATTTATTATTGTTGATTGGAGTTTTTTGGAGGAGTTTTGACGATAGATGGTGTTCCGTTGACGTATTTAATTGTTATATCGGTTTCGCCCTTGGATATACGTTCGTTTAGCTCAGTTTTTTAAAGTTTGTAGAATTTATGTTGGGTGGGAGTTTGGTCAGAGAATATTTTTAAATTGTTAGGCAGTTTATTACGGCTCTTAAGCACTGACAATGCTGTTTCTGGCTTTTCAAAGCAGACTTTAATTTTACGATTTTTTCCTGGGTTATACCTACCAATACGGAAAATATTTTTCGGTTTTGGCATGTCTGTGGCTATTTGCTCCAGTATTTTAAGTACTTCAGCCTCATCCTTTAAATTTCTCTCTATCGTGATGTTGGAGTAACTTTCAGCAACCCCCATAATAATTATATTATTTTCTCTCTTCTTGCGTTCTTGTACTTCGCGAATCAACCTTTCGTTTGTGTATATGTCATTATTCTTGGTCATGGGAATCAGACTTACTTTTAATTCCTGCATATTAGTTTCTAGTGATTCTATTTTTTTCTTATCAGTATTTAATTTTGTTTCTAATTGGGTTAATTGAGATTTTACATTGTTGTGTTCTAATGAGATTCTGGATGTTAACGATTTTATATCATGTATTTCAGCGCTGATTTTAGCTATGTTGTTATCAAATGATTTTTGTATTTCGGTATGAGAAAGCTTTAGATTACTAATATCTGTTTTTATTGACCCAATAGAGTCATTCATTTGTACCATCATTTGCGAGTTAGTCGCAGCACATGATTCCAGCAGTGTAGTAATACGGGTTAATTCACTGCGTATGAGTTTAATTTCTTCCGAGCACTCACATTCCCGATCAGCTGGTTGTTTCCGTTTAGAGCGAAATCTTATTTGCGATCCAGGAATCACGTGTAATTTTGATAGATCTGGTTGTGATCCACCACCAGTGGTTGTAGGAGGTGATCGTGTTACGCTCATTATTTGTTAAATAATTTCAACCAGCAATCGCAATAAATTTTACAATAAAATAACGTGACAATAACGTCGATGTACGAACTTACGTGTATAAGCGTACGCGACAAACGCAGGGTCACTGTGCGAGCGAGTCAAAAAATAGCAATCGCTCTGCTTTCGCGGGTGTGAGTTAGGTGGCTCCTCTTACTGTCACATGCACTTTGATATTATTTTGTTTAAAAGATTGTTTATGCAATTATGATGCTAGGTATATTTCACACAAAGTATAGAACTCCAACGAGCTGAGATGGCCCAGTGGTTAGAACGCGTGCATCTTAACCGATGATTGCGGGTTCAAACCCAGGCGAGCACCGCTGATTCATGTGCTTAATTTGTCTTTATAATTCATCTCGTGCTCAGCGGTGAAGGAAAACATCGTGAGGAAACCTGCATGTGACAAATTTCATAGAAATTCTGCCACATGTGTATTCCACCAACCCGCATTGGAACAGCGTGGTGGAATATGTTCCAAACCTTCTCCTCAAAGGGAGAGGAGGCCTTTAGCCTAGCAGTGGGAATTTACAGGCTGTTACTTACTTACTTACTTATAGAACTCCGGGTCACTTTTTTACTAGTTTAAGGAAGTAATGAACATACGTCTATTCTCTGCAGCGGTCAGGCGAACTCATCGAATTAAAAATATGACCTAAAAATGTTACTTCTTCGACCCCAAATATACATTTATTTCTATTAAACTTAACACCGCTAGCCTTCGCCCTCTTCATCACTTCCTTTAACCGTCTGTCATGCTCATCTTTTGTACACCCCCATATCAAAATGTCGTCAATGAAAACTTCTACGCCTTCCATCTTAAATATTTTGTACATTTCGTTGTGAAATATTTCTGGAGCACAATTTATACCAAACGACATTCGTAGAAATCTGTATCTTCCGTATGGCGTTGAAAACGTACATAATTTCGAACTACTTTCATCGAGACGAATCATCCAAAATCTGTTTTTCGCATCACATTTTGAAAAATATTTCGCACCCGAAAGGTTACTCGCCACTTCATCCAGTGTGGGCAATTGAAAGTGACTTCGCTTAATAGCTCGGTTTAGGTTACGAGGATCCACAGGCTTTTCCACAATAACAATATTTGAAACCCAATCCGTCGGTCCATCTTCTTTTACTATGATATTTAATTTAACCATATTCTCTAACTCCTCTTTTAAACGCGGCCGTAATTTCATAGGGATTTTTCGGTTAACGCTCACCACAGGTAATACCGTTTTGTCTACCACAATTCTATACGTAAAAGGCAAACAACCTATACCTTCAAACACCGATTCATATGTATCAAGGTCGAAAGACACTTCATTCAACCTAGCAATAAGTTTTAAATTAACACATGCTCTTAAACCTAATAAATTATTGCAATTATTACTCAAAACATAATTTTTTTCACAACATTCTTGCGTATTAAATTTTAAAAAGCATTAAAATATCCAATCAAATACATTTTAAAAAGCATATAAATAATAAATTTTAAAAAGCATTAAAATATCCAATCAAGATACACAAGTTGTGCAGCGTTCGAGAGTAGACGTGTAGCAAATATTTTTTAAATTAAATAAAAATTAAACCACAGGAAAACATACCCAAATACTTACGAAATAAAAGTTATATATCAACTTACACTTCAATGTGACTTACGGCATCTGTCAACAGTGTCAACGCAAGCATCGCCCCTCCAATCCTTTGGGTAAGCGAAACGATTATCTATCTTACCTTATCGCACATTTATCAAAAATCTTCGTGTGAAAAAAGACCTTAGTGTCACGGAAGTAATACTACACATAATAAATAATTGCATAAAATGAGTACTTCACCCAGTGCTGGTAGCAGCGGTGGATCGCATCCCGATCTGTCGAAGTTAAACGAACTAGCCGAGCGACAAGTAACTATGCGTAAACGTAAACAACCAGAGACGGACTGTGATTGCAAAAAGGAATTAATTAAGTTTCGTAATGAAATAACTAAACTATTCACCGATTTTACAAACACCCAAAAAGAATATATGATGACAATGCGAGAAGATATTTGCCAAATAAAAAACCAAATAAATGATATTCAATCTTCAACTGAATTTCTTACTACAGAGCATAATAAAATAGTAAAAGAATTAACAGAGCTTAAGAAATGTAATACCTCCTCGGACAGTAGATTAAATAAAATTGAGAGCGACATTATTTTGTTGAAAAACGAATCGTCGCCAAGTACTAACGGCTTGCTAGAAAATCGGGAAAAAACTATTCGAGAAATTCATGATAGACTTGAACGTCAAAAAAATATAATTATAGCGGGAATCACTGAATTGCAATCAGATAATCGCGAGACAAGGCAGGCTTATGATAGGAATACAGTCATATCTATATTCAATTCTCTTGTTAAGGATCTTCCAAACCCGCTAAACATTATGAGGATAGGAAAATACAAAACAAACTCAAGTCGCCCTATAAAAGTATGTTTTGACTCTAAAGAGGTACCCAAGCAATTAATTAGTAAAAAAAGCAACATAACCGACAAAAACATAAAAATATACCCCGACCAAACCCCCGCACAACAAACCTACTTTAAAAAACTAAAGGAGGAGATCTTAACAAGACAGCAAAATGGCGAAGAAAACTTGTTAATAAAATATATACGTGGATGTCCCAAAATAATATCAGTCCCAAAAAACGACAGAACTTAAATAGTCCACCTAATGACACTCAAAAGCCCATAACTGATTGTAATACCAATATATCCTATCAAATAATCGAGACATACAGTCAATTACAGAACAATCAATTTTCATTGAATTTCTTCTACTCTAACATAAGAAGCATTGTAAAGCCTGGTAAACTGGATGAGCTCAAGTGTATTATCAAGTCTGTTAATTTCAAATTACAACTCATATTATTGGCCGAAACCTGGATAAAATCGGAAGAAGACGCTGCTAATCTACAAATACCTAACTACACACATTATTATAACTACAGAACAACCGGTAGAGGTGGAGGAGTGTCTATTTACGTACATGATGATCTTGACCATAGTATTGCAGACGAACAATACGTTAATGGTAACAATTACTTATGGATTCAAATTAGCAAACTCAATCTCTATGTTGGTGTCATTTATAAACCTGGAGATACAAACACTAATCAATTTATAGAAGATCTCGAAATACAACTAAATGAAAAAAAGCGGGCTATAGTCTTTGGAGACTTTAATCTTAATCTATTACTTAACGATAAAAACACAACAAAATACAAAAATATGCTTACAGAAAATGGTTTCAGTATATTAAATTGTATAGATGATAAATATGCTACGCGGTCGACTGCTTCAACCCACACTATCATAGATCACATATTCACTAACCTGAAAGACAGAACTTACAACCTAGCATTAGCTGACTCCGCAATTTCAGATCATATGCAAATATTTCTAGGAATGAAAAAATTCAAACCCGAACCTCCTAAGCGCATTGAATATGAAGCTATTAACTACGTCGCCCTGCGCAAAACTGCTGAGGACTACTCTTTTGATTCAGACAGTCATTTATACAGCCATCTGCATGAAGCCATTATAGAAGTGAAAAACAAACATAAAGTAACAAAGTTTAAAATACAAAACGCCCCACAATCGGATTGGATAAATAAAAGTATTATCATTGATATCGACAACAGAAATAAAGCATGGCGAAAATTTAAAATGGACTCAAAAAATAATACTTTAGAAAAAAAATATACAAAAAAGAAGAATGACACGGCTACAAACATAAATAAAGCAAAAAGCAAATATTACATAGACTCTTTTGATAAATGTAAAAACAATTCTAAGAAAATGTGGAGCCTGATTCATACACTATCTAATAACAAAATCAAATTAAAATGTGTTCCTCCTAAATTAATGACTAGCCCAGGTATAATTACGGATGGTACTGAAATATGTGAACACTTCAATAAATTCTTTGCCACAGTTGGTGCGGAATTAGCCAGCAAAATTCCAGATAAATATCATAATAATACTATTTTTATTGTACACAACCACAAACACAATGATAACTTAACTAGATTCAGTCAATGTAGTGAAAAGGAAGTTTCGGAAATTATTGATAATTTGAACACAAACGTTAGCACGGGCATTGATGGCATTAGCACCAAAGTATTAAAATGTTTTAAAGTATATATTATAAAAGAATTGACAAGTTGCATAAATAAGTGTCTAGACGAAGGGATTTTCCCAGATGATCTAAAAATTGCGAAAGTTACTCCGATATATAAAGCCGGTATAAAAACTGACCCAGGGAACTACAGGCCTATCTCAGTCTTGCCAATATGTTCAAAAATTTTTGAAAAAATCATACATCACCGCCTGGACACTTATTTATCACGAATAGATTATTTTTTTTAAACGACAATATGGGTTTAAGTCCAAATCGAATACCTTGTGTGCCACAATTGATGTAGTTACAAAAATTAAAACAAAAATAGATTCTAAGCATATAGGTTTAGGTATTTTTATAGATCTTAAAAAGGCCTTTGATACTGTAAGCCACTGTATCTTGCTGGATAAATTAAAACAAATAGGTATCACTGGCGTTGCTCACAAATTATTAGAATCGTATTTAACAAATCGTCAGCAAATAGTAAAAATTGGTGAATATCATAGTTCTGCTTACCCAATAAATTTTGGTATACCTCAAGGATCAATACTTGGGCCTCTACTCTTCTTAATATATATAAACAGTATCGGCCAACTTTCTCTACACGGTGAACTTACCTTGTATGCTGACGACACATGTATTTTTTATTTTGGACACTCTTTACAGGATACAATAAATCGTGCGCAAGAAGATCTTAATATATTGCACAGATGGTTTCAATGTAATCTACTAACCATCAATATAGCCAAAACTCACTATATAATATTTAAATCCAAAAATAAAAAAATACAACATTATAATCCGCTTACTATAAACAATATCCAAATTAATGAAACTAGTAGTGAAAAATATCTTGGATTGATTTTAGATAGTGGTCTAACATGGACTACACATATTGATAAAATTAGGTGCAAATTATCATCCCTCCTTGGATCCTTACGTGGTATAATACGCTGTCTTCCCCGTCGTGTTTGCTATATGATATACTACTCGCTAGTTCAACCTCACTTAAACTACCTAATAGAAATATGGGGCGCAGCCTCGAAAACGGCTTTAAAAGACTTGCAAATTACGCAAAATAAAATTGTAAAGCTCCTTTTTCACTACAAACTTCTAACACCTACGAATAAAATATAAAAAGAAACAAATATAATGAACATACAACAACTTTACTACTACAATACATGTATTCTTATTCGTAAAATTTTAAACGGTACTCTGCAGTCGGAACTAACTTTCTTAACAAATACGCAAAAGGGGAAAAGACAACTTCGAAACGCAAATAATCTATATTTACCCAAAACACGCACCAACTATGGCAAGAAAACTATACTATTTGAAGGAGCACAATATTATAACAAACTACCAAAAGAAATAAAAGAACTTAAAAACTTTAACATTTATAAAAACAGATTAAAAAAATATGTAACAAATAATTTTATTAATTAATGTCTTGAATCCGGCCCTGCATTCACAACAAAGTTAAATGTGGGTAGGTATGTCTTATTAAAAATCACTACTTTAAAACCAATATAGAACAATATTTTGGATTACCCACTTTAAAACATTCTTATTTTCTTAGTAATTAAAATACATTTTGTTTTATATACCTATTATTATTTAAAAAAAAAAGATTATGTGAAAGATTATGTAAAAAAATCTGTCTAAAACGCTCACAGCTCAATTAGTACGTAATATTTTGTTTTGTTTTCTCATTCAGTGAAATGTAATTTCTTTTGAGAAATAAATGTCTTTAACCACAATTTATTTTTACTAATTTCTCTTAAAACCGTATTGCATTTAAATAACTTAGACTTATTAAATCCTGCTTTTTCATATGAATGCAAAGACATTATTGAAGCTTCGGCGCCGCTATCTAATTTAAATTGAATACACATATTATTTACCTTTATAGTTTCATACCATGAATCGTACATATCATTCGAGGCTTCTATAGAAATATTATACATAAGCAGCTCACCGTTATCACCACATTCATACCTCTCACAATGTTTATCTTCAATTAATTCCTCCTCCTCAACGACCTCCTGTATAAATTTCTCGCGACAGCATTTTGCAAAATGGCCAATTTTATCACAACGATAACACTTCACAGAAAATGCAGGGCAACGAACACTACTATTATGACGCAAACCACACCTTCCACAAGCACTGTCACTATTACGACGATACGAAGTTATCGCAAGGCCTCGCCGGTCCCGCTGGCCCCACCACCCAGCTGATTTTCTTGATGTTTTGTATAGCCCAAAGAAACTACCAAAATATTTTTTTTTGCTTTTCTTTAAATTTTTTTTTGCCACGATAAGGGTTAATACTTTATTTAGGCTATATTACAAAATATATTTTTTTATAACTTAGCTATTGAACTGTTTCTGTTTCTAAATTTTATTTTAAATTTGTATTAAGTATGTCAGTTTAGTAAGTAAGTTAGTTTTTTTTTTTCATTTGTTTTTATTTTTAGTTAATTTTGTGAGAATCTTAAAGAGCGATCTTTAGTACGAATTCGTTCATGTCCGAATACGAATGTCCATCAGCGTCCTTTCTGGTTATTTTATTTCAATGGATTTGAAATAATTTTCTTCTTTTTATACATTTTTGGAAAGCTAAGAAATCTGTTATGTTTTTAAAATAATCTGCAAGTTTCATAAAGATTTTTTTAGTTTTTGAGGCATTTTTGAGGAAAAAGAAATTAAAAAAATATTGAAATAAATTCGTTTTCCGTCTCGCATTTTTAAATTTGGACCGATAATTATTATTTAAATATTGACAAATATCCAGTATTTAATCGTTTTTATAAAACAAAAGAAAAACATAGATTTTAATTGAAACTTTTTTTTAAATAAATTTTTGAAATTGCATTTTTGACAAATTTTGAAAAAAAACTAAAAAACGTGATAACTCAAAAATGGTTGACTTTTGGATTTTGCATATGGGGGTTAAAATTATTGCAAGTAGTCACCCCTATCACCTCCTAACGGATATACGTCGAGTTACCAATAATCCTGTATAAGCTGAGATTAGATACACAGAATTGTATGTTAACTACACCTGTAATCAGTGGTAAACTATGGCATAGAAGGCTGGCGCACATCAATAGTCAGGACATGAATAAAATGAGAAATATGGTGAATGGACTGTCATAGGAAAAAAAAAATCGATATAAACAAGTCTCAATGCACAACCTGTTGTGTAGGAAAGCAGGAAAGATTACCCTTTTCACATGTGGGTGAAAGAAGCACTGAGACACTATAAATATAATCCATACAGATCTTTATGGACCGATGGAAACTAATTCTTTGAATGGTTCAAGATATTTTATATTATTCATAGATGATTTTAGTAGAATGACATTTGTATATTTTATTCAAAAGAAGAGTGAAGCATTTACTTATTTTAAGATATTTAAAAAAATAGTGGAAAATCAATTAAATAAAAAGATAAAAATACTAAGGTCAGCCAATGGCCTTGAGTACACTAACAAAGATTTTCAGAATTATTTAAAGCAAGAGGGAATAATTCATGAAAGTTCAAACAATTATACACCCGAACAAAATGGTTTATGTGAACGAGCCAACAGAACTGTGGTTGAAAAGGCTACTGTATGATGCAAAATAGGATAAAAAATTCTGGGCTGAAGCAGTGAATACTGCAGTCTATTTAAAAAATTGATCCATTGCATCACAACTTCATAAAACTCCTTATGAATTGTGGTATAACAAAAAACCAGACCTAAGCCACATACGTTTGTTCGGATGTAAAGTCATGGTACACGTTCCTAAGGAGCGTCGTTTGAAGTGGGATAAGAAGTCTGCGGAGCACATATTAGTTGGCTATGGTGAAAATGTTAAAGGCTACAGACTGCACAATCCTATCAAGAAAGTGTTGTAATCAGCAGAGATGTTATCATTATGGAAGAATTCAGATATAGAAGAAAAAGATCAGGAATCGGCTATCTGGATTCCTAATGAAGAGAAAGCTGATGATATATGACATAGACGGGGAGGTGAATACAGATTCAGTGGGGGGAAACATTAAAAAATGTTTCAGGCTCCGAAGACTACCATTCAGAACCTTGTGTATATGAGGATGGGAATGAAACACTAACTGAAACTCCAACTAAAGATGATTTAATACAAGAAGTTCAGATTACTTCAACTCCACAGCAGGAGTCAGAATTGCCTAGTAAGCGACCCAGAAAACAACCTGATTGGTATGGTTATATGTGTCTTTCCACTACTGTTTCAGCATCTGAAGAAATCGGATTCTCTGAGGCTCTTGCAGGGCCTGAGAGTGAACAGTGGAAGCATGCTATGGCTGACGAACTGTAGTCATTTAAAGACAACGATGCTTGGGTGCTCGTTGACAACCCAGGTGATCAGACTGTTGTAAAGTGCAGGTGGGTGCTCAATGAAAAGTTTGATGTGGACAATAATGTGCGGTACCTGGCTAGGCTTGTCGCTAAAGGTTTTTCGCAGAAACCTGGTATTGATTATACAGACAATTTCTCTCCAGTTGTTAAACATTCTACACTTAGATTATTATTTGCTCTCAGTGTTAAGTTAAATATGAATATTGATCACTTGGATTAACTACAGCCTTTTTAAATGGTTATTTAAAAGAGACTATTTACAAGTCGGTACCTGATGGTTTTGTGAACAAAATTGGGGGAAAGGTTTTAAAATTAAAAACGTGGTGCGTGGTATGACAGAGTTAAAGACTTACTTTGTAACTTGGATTTTCAAAATAGTCAGTATGAGCCTTGTTTGTTCACAAAGTCAAAGGGTACAACTAAAATGGTTGTGGCCCTGTATGTCGACGATTTTTTAATGTTTTCTAATAATTCTGATAAAACTAATGATTTAAAGAGTGCTTTGAGTGCAAGATTTTAAATAAAAGATTTAGGACCTGTAAGACAATATGTAGGCATGAGAATAAATGTAGACAAAAATAAAAATGTGATAACATTAGATCAACAACTGTATATTGAACAGTTAGTTTTTAGATTTAAAATGTCAAATTGCAAAACATATAAAACTCCAATTTAATGTAAATTGAATGTTGAAAAAGCTGATCAATGTGTATCTGATCTTCCCTACCAAAAATTAATTGGATCATTAATGTATTTAGCAGTACTAACTAGACCAGACATTTCCTATGCTGTTAGTTATTTAAGCCAGTTTAATAGTTGTTATAATTATACTCGTTGGTATTATGCAAAACTTATTTTAAAGTATTTGTTATATACAAAAACTTATTGTTTAAGATTTTGTAAAGATGATAGCAAGTTACAGGGTTTTGTAGACAGTGACTCTGCTAGTGACACCTTAGACAGGAAGTCATATACTGGCTTTTGCTTTATGTTGTCTGGATCTTTAATTTCATGGCAAAGCAGGAAGCAAAAGACAGTATTCCTTTCCAGCACGGAGGCAGAGTATACTGCTCTCTCTGAGGCAGCTCGGGAAGCAGTGTATCTTAGAAACCTCCTTCATGAAATTACAGGTTGTTTATAATATGAATGATTGAGGTCTATTGTGATAATCAAAGTGCCTTAAAATTGTCAGTAAGCAATCAAAGTCACAATAGATCGAAACATATTGATGTAAAATATCACTATGTACGAGATGTTGTAAAATATAAATACATTACAATTTTATATTTATGTACTGAAAATATGATAGCTGATATTTTTACTAAAGGATTTTGTACTGTCAAACATAATAAGTTTCTGCATAAATTGGGAATCGTAGCAATCTGATTTTATTTATTTATTTTGATAGGTAGGTGTTGGAATGGTGCATCAAAATAATAAAAAGTTTGTATTTGAATAGAAGTAACGCCATCTCTTGTATTATGTAAGAACTATACCCCTAATATATATTATTAACTTTTTATATTTATTTATTTAACTCTTTATTGCACACCAATATACATAAAGGTAGAAAATATTTTTTCTTTAGAACAAAATTTGTCAAGCAAAAGGCGGTCTAATGGCTTATAAGCCATTTCTTCCAGACAACGTTTGGGTTAGAAGGTTAATGTGTATGGAATACGGCAATATGGTGGTGCAGTAAAAACTTACGTTATGAAATAATAACAAATACAACCCAATAAATATAGCAAATACATAAATACAAAAAATGATAATAAATAAAATATAAAGCAGATTATAGATATTTATAAATAAATCATAGATACATACATATATCTATCTAGTATATGTATTAAAAAATAAAAATATATATAATATTATTAATAAATATAATAGAAAGTATAATAGGATATTAAATAACTGTATCTCAAATGTCATCATTACTAGTGTCCAGATAGAATTTCTACAGAGAATTTTTAAATATTTGTAACGATTTAGATTATGCTTAGCGGTAAGTTGTTCCAAAGTGTTATTGCCTGCACGGTGAAGGACTGCTTATAATATTTACTGCTATAGGTAGGCAGTTTTAGGATGAGGATTCGTGATGAACGTATACTTGACTGAACTCCAAGAAATTCGAATTTCTCCTTCAAATAACAAGGAGCGGTCGCATTAAACAACACACAGTACAGAAGAGAGAGAGTATGCAAGTTTCGGCGACGGCGTATAGGGAGCCACTTGAGCTTTGAACGAAATTCTGAAACATGGTCATACTTTCGGTGACCGAAAATAAACCGAATAGCTAGATTTTGTACTCGCTCAAGTTTATTAAGCTGGTCCTCGGTAAGATTAAGATAGCTTGCATCCGCTAATCGAGAATAGATAGTAGAAGGGAGTTTGCTAACTTAGTTTTGCTAGGAATTGGTAATACTTTTTGTAGACGTCGCAAGGAGTTCAATGACGCGTATGTTTTCTTACTAATTTCAGTTAAATGTTCTGAGCAGGAAAGTGTTCGGTCGAGATGTATGCCAAGGTCTTTAACTGTTGAGCAGTAAGATAAATTAGTGCCGTTGTATACAACTTGGGGAATGTTCGCCCAATCAATTCTTGCCGTCATAGCTGGGCTGCCAATAACAATGACTTGTGATTTGGTAGGATTTATTTAGGACCATACTGATTGCTCCATTTAGAAATTGCCACTAGATCTCTGTTAATAGCAGCAATTGCGTTAGGCAGTTTCTCAAGGGTTGAGTGTTGATATATTTGAATATCGTCTGCATACATGTGATAGAGAGAAGAAATAACATGAGTAATCGAGTTAATGAAGATAGAGAAAAGTAAGGGAGACAACACGCTACCTTGGGGTACCCCAGCACGGACTTCACACCATGACGAGAAAGTCTCGTCGATACGAATTCGTTGTCTTCTACCTCTGAGGTAACTCTGAAACCTATCTTTCACTGATGGAGATATGTTTAAAGAACATAACAGACTCAACAAGATATCGTGATCGACGCAATTGAATGCGTTACTGAAATCTAGGAGCACTAAAATTGTGAGCTGTTTATTGTCCATAGCCCATCGAATGTCGTCTGTGACTTTAACTAAGGCTGTGGACATACTATTTTAGGACGTTTGCACTAAATGTATATAGTTGTGTCCTTATCTAAAGATGAAATAAAAAGTCACTTACGGTAAGACGGTTAGTTTATTATACACGAAAGTTCATAAGTTAGGCACAAACACAGTTAGGAGTTCACAAACACAAGCAAGTATAGTTTATAGGCACAATGAAAGAATAAAGGAAAAGATATGGAAGAAAGCGGATGAAATAAATTATACGGCGAAATGATAAAGTACGGTACGTAAGCAAGAGCTAGCATCGAGCGACATGCATTCGGCGTCGGAGCGTGATTTCGACTGACTTCGGGGCGCGGTGCGCCGGGGCATCGGCTGAGGGGCGATACCGTTACCTTTTTGCGTGTGTCCAGTGCACATTCGCCGGCCGGTAAATTGTCGTCTTCAATAATGGTAAGTATTGATATTTTTTATATTTTCATTAATCAAAGTATATACATAATTATATTTAATGAAATTAATGTAGGTAAATAATTTTATATAGATATATAATTGTGTAAATATTAATATGTGAATTATGTATGTTTGTTTGTTTATATAATAACTTTAACGTATGAAAGAGAGCATAAATAAAGTGTAAATTCGTATGTGTGTGTGCGTGTGTGTTTGTCTGTGTGTATGTTTGACTGTGAATGAGTGAATGAATGAATATATGGGAATGTGTGAATGGCTTCCCACACTATGACCTGTACGGAAACCGGATTGGTAAGGATTAAGAAGAGAGTGTTCGTTGAGGAAAGTGTTAAATTGTTGGAAAATTAGTTTTTCAAGTACTTTGGAGAGGAAAGGGAGAATAGAGATAGGACGAAAGTCGGAAGTTGATTGGGGATTACCTTTTTTTGGGGATTGGAATGATTTGTGCATCTTTTCATGTGTCAGGAAACTTTTGACAGGTAAGAGAGAAATTGAGTATATGAGTTAACACAGGAGTAAAAATGTCAAGGATTGGGATGATCATATTACGACTGATACAGTCTGTGCAAACAGCATTCGAGGTCATCGACATTATGTTCTTTTTAACATCACAGTCAGAGAAAGACGCGAAGCTAAACGGAGGAAAGTTAGGAGTTGGATGAGAAGAGATAATATTAATTATGTTACTTTTTTCGTCGCTATTAAATGCGGTTGAAGAAGCAAAGTGTTGATTAAAGAGTTTAATGTCAGTATTTTTAGAAGTATTATGAGAGGATTTACCAACACCAAGAGATTCGAGAAATTTCCAAGTTTTTGCTGTGTCGCCGTTTTCGACAGATTAGAAAATGTGGCGTCGTTGAGCATCTCTACACGATGTATTGCAGCGATTTCGCGTTTTATTGTACTTTTCTCTGTTAGAATCGGTGTTATTTAATTTAAATTTGAACTTAGCTTTATTTTTCTTATCAATTAGATCCTTTATATTATCACTCATCCAAGGCGCTGGGAGGTGTTTTCTTTTGATTGGTTTAATGGGCGCGTGTTTATCATAAAGCTGTGTAATTAATAAATTGAAAACTTCAAGTTTTTGGTCGATTGTTTTGGTAGCTATAACCGCAGACCAATTTAGTTGAGAAGCATCGTCACAAAGCCGGTTCTGGTCCATTCCTCCAAAACTACGCTGCAGAAGTATTCTCGATTTCGCTTTAGGAGGACGGATTTTATATGAGAGATAGATCATGTCATGAGACGTGATGGCGTCAGCAGAACATTGGCCGAATTTAGTAACAGAGTCCGGAGAAGAGACCATAATAAGATCCAGAAGTGAAGGTGAAGAGCCAGAAAAATAATGTGTTGCCATTAGAGGTAAGATTTTCATGTTATGGGATTCCGTTATGTCTATTAGTTGCCTGCTCTTAGTGTCGCATTTAAGTAAGCAGGTGTTAAAATCTCCCATAATGATAGCGTGTAACCTGGGATAAGATTTCCTAATAGGTTTTTAAAAGAAGGATAGTAATTGATTAGTGAAGAAGGATTATACTAGACACCAAGAAGGATTTTAGTGTAATTAGATAAGGAAACTTCAATAAATAAGTGTTCGGCCACATCAGCCAAGGAAGACGGGGGTGATGAACTAAGTCGTACTTACATTGAAAATTTGTAATCATTCCACTACTTATTACAGCAAGTCCTTTTGTATTGAAACAGCACGATGTGGAATACCCTTCCGAACACATTAGACAAACGAAATCACTTGAATCTTTTAAAAATAAGGTCAAGGAATACTACTTACGACTTTAAGTGTGCTGTCAATTACATTAATACTAGCTACTCATATTTGTATCCGACTGTACTCGTACATTAGTTTATGTCATGCAGTCTATATCTGTATGTATGTATGTATATATGTATCTGTATTTTTATTTATGTACGTACGTGAGTATTTGTACATGTATGTATATTTATATGTTTTGATACATATTTAGGTATTTGTGTAGTATATCTACCTTGTTAAGTGTAATAATTTATGTATAATATAATTTCATATAGTATTTAACCCTGTGCTGTACACCCGCTTTCCGCTTTTTCACATTAACTCCTCCACGCTGGTTGTATGGAAGAAATCGCTCTTAAGCGATGAGACTGCCTGTTGTACATTTGTTCTTTTTATATATTGTGTTATTGAATGTAATTTTTTTTAGTGTGTGTGTGCAATAAAGAGTTATTATTATTATTCTTTTTGGACTATTTATCTCCCAAATAATGGGGCAAATATTGCAGTCAATGACCAAGTGTATCTGGGGAGTGAAAAAGTCAGTCAGTACAGTCAGTCAGCACATTATCAGATTCTAAAAACTTACGTACTATTACGTACGACAAGTATTTAAAATAGCAGCTTTTTGCATGGTGATATATGTTAGGAATGGTATGGTAAATCAAGAATTTTTAAACTTTGGTGTAAGTTTTTAGGTATGACTCCGGTAGTGGAAAGCACAATAGGGACAATAAAAACCTTATTTAAATTCCAGATTCTAATTATTTCTTCTTTTACTTTTATGTATATTTATTGATCTTTTCCGTAATAGTTTTTAATAAGTTATGTGTGTTTGGAACAGAAACATTAATTAAGTAAGCTATTTTAGATGATTTGCTAACTAAAGTTATATCCGGTCTATTGTAATGAATCGTTTTGTCAGTAAGAATTGCTCTATCATAATATATTTTTATTTCTTCATTTTCTAAAACGGGGTTAGGTTGGTATTCATAGTAAGGTTTTAGTGGAGTATTTGTGAAGTTATATTTGTGTGCAAGTTTTTGATGTATGTAGTGAACTATTTGGTTGTGGCGATGGGTGTAATCTGTTTGAACTAGAGTAGGGCAAGCTCCTGTAATACTTGTATATTTTCTGGCATTCTGTGACATTTTCGACATAAATCTGATTCTATTGATTCTTTAAGTATATATTTTTTATAATTTCTTGTATTGATAACCTGGTCTTGAATAGCAATTAGAAAGCCTTCTGTTTCGGGAAACAGGTAAACTTTTTAACCACTTATTTGACGCATCTAAATCTATGAAATTTTGCTCTACATCGTGGATCTGCCTACCATGTAGTTCTTTTCTTCTCCAATCTTTAATTTTTTCATTTATTTGTTCTTGGATAGTTTTAAACTCTTTATTATTATTTTTAAGGTTTAACGGTGTGAAATTATCATCAACTTCTACTATAGCTGTGTGTATCTTACTAGTATTTGGTTTATTGTAGATTTTTTTTTGAATATTATGGATTTGGTTTTGCCAAAGTATTTTTAAATCAACTACCCCTCTTCCTCTTAATTGTCTTTTCAACGTTAATCTTTCTATAGCTGATTTCGGATGCTGATAATTATGTTTAGTTAGCGTGACTCTAGTTTTTATTTCTAAATTCTTAATATCTGTCTGAGACCATTTGATTATCCCGAAGAAGTAAGTTAATGTCCTTAGCTTGAAGTATTCCCAAATATTTATATAAGTCCCCTTCTAACGTCTCGGATATATTTATTTCCTCACTTATTTCATAATTTTTCTCAATTAATTTTCCTTTCTTTATGGTTAAAGTTTTGCATTTATCTAAGCCAAAATTCATATTTATATCTTTACTAAATTGCGCTGTAATTTTTATCATTTCTTTCATATCTTTCACAGATTTACTAAATAGTTTTATGTCATCCATGTACATCAAATGAGAAACCGCTATGTCACGTGTTAATTGGTATCCAAATTTAGAATCTGATAGTATTCTAGATAGAGGATTCAGGGCGAGGCAAAACCACAAAGGACTGAGAGAGTCTCCCTGGAAGATGCCATTTCTAATATGGATTACGTCACACCAGATTTTAGATGTTTTTGTTGTTAAAGTTATTATGGTTCTCCAATTAGACATGGCTTCTTTCAAAAATTTAATAATTTTAGGATGAATCTTATATGTTTGTAAAATTTTAACTAACCATGAATGTGGGACACTATCAATAACTTTTTTGAAATCTATATATGTGACATACAAATTTCTGTTAAATTTATTTGAATGTTTTAGTATAGTCAAATCTATAATTAATTGCTCTTTACATCCTCTGTGGTTTCGCCTGCATCCCTTTTGTTCCTCTGACATTACATTATGTGCTTCCAGGTGTGAGACTATCTTAATGGTAATGCAGGATGTGATTATTTTATATATTGTTGGTAAGCATGTTATGGGACGGTACTGTGATGGATCGTGGGTGTTTTGGGTTTTGGTAGCATGTAGGTCAAGCCGGTTGTTATAAAATTTGATAGTGGAGTTCTACAGTTAATTAGGTCTGAAATTATTTTTGTTAGAATATCATGTAATGACGTAAACTTTTTATACCAGAAATTATGTATCTGGTCTATTCCAGCAGCTTTCCAATTTTTCGTTTTCTTTAAAACTTCAGTTAAATCATCTAATTTTAATTCTATAAATTCCATCTGTTCCATATAACCCCACTTCTGATTCTCTTCTTCAATCCATTTTGCCTGTAAATTGTGGTCACTCCTTTTTTCCCAAATCCCTGCCCAGTAGTTTTTAAGTTCATCTTTATTTGGTATTTCTTCTTCTTATCGGTTCTTCATTGTTTGTATAATTCGAGGTACAACTATTCAATGACCTGTAAAAAGCTTTTTCGTTGGTACAATATATGTAATTCATTATCTTGTTTTCTATTAAGTAAAGAGTAAAGTAAAGTAAAGTAACAGCCTGTAAATTTCCCACTGCAGAGATAAGGCCTCCTCTTCCATTAAGGAGAGGGTTTGGAACGTATTCCACCACGCTGTTCCAATGCGGGTTGGTGGAATGCACATGTGGCAGAATTTCGATGAAATTAGACACATGCAGGTTTCCTCACGATGTTTTCCTTCACCGCCGAGCATGAGATGAATTATAAACACAATTAAGCACATATATATATATAGTGGTGCTTGCCTGGGTTTGAACCCGCAATCATCGGTTAAGATGCACGCGTTCTAACCACTGGGCCATCTCAGCTCTAGTTTAGTTTCTATTAAGTGCTTTCCTGTATCTTGCAAGTCTATGTGATTTTAAAGATAGTTTCTGTTTATGAGTGTCGATATATTCTTCTGGTTTCTTGTTTTCTCGTTCGTGGATAGTGTGCAATTTGGTATTTTTAAATATTATCTCTACTTTTTCTACTACTTTTTTAGATCTATTGCCTTTTAAATATTGAGTTAACCTACCAATGTCTGCTCTAAGCTTTTTTATATCGTTTTCTAATCTATGTTCCCATGCTGGCTTATGGCTCTTTTTCTTCTGTATGTTTGAATCTTCTATATTTCCTGACTTAATTTTATAGCCAAGTTTTGTTATTATTACTAAAGCTGAACAATATATCAATGTATGTAAATGCAGTAGGTCGGAATCTAATGAAAAAAAGGTAGGTAGTATATGAGTATTGAATTTGTAAATCAGATCATGAAGTAATTTACTCTCTTTTAATCGCGGTAATTTTGGTCGGGTTTTAGGATCAGTACCTTGAAATTTAGTTAGTGCTGTTTCTAAAAGATTCTTTAATTCTTCAATGTTTTCTTGTTGTGGGTTTTCTAAGGTTGTAGATTGAGTATATTGTACTTCTGTATCGTGAACTTGTTAGATGTTGGATGTTAAATTTGTCTGTGTAGAAGTATCAGATTGTGTAATATTGTAAGTTGTAGGGCTAGTAACTATATTGTGTGTCTGAATTAACGGTTGTGATTGTAAATGGGGTGAATGCAACGATGTATCTGTTTGATTATTTAAATCCGCTTCCCTTCTTAATTGTTCAGCAATTTCTGATTTAAGGTGTGCTATTTCATCTTCAGTTATTAATTTATTTCTAATTATTACTCTTCTTTGATCTGCGATACGTTATTGACTTACATTCCAATCCGGATATTGTGTTTTAAATTTGTCGAATAGCCGTTTAGGGTACATAACTTTATCAGTTTCTAATTTTGTAATATAAAGATAAGTACGCATAATAAACAAGTTAACTTCGTTGTCCCACTTCATGTGTACTCTGGGTTTACCAGCCTTGGTGGTCGCAGGTTGTGAGCTAGCGGCTCCCTGCGAAACATGTTAAAACTAACAGCAGAATTTTGACTAGCACTAATAACGGGTAAACTATTGTCGGCTGTAGATAATTGTTCGGGGAGAACCCGCCTGCTCAGTCCCCCACCGCCAGTGGATCGCATGCTGTAACACCCAGCACTGGCTCCAGGTATGCCCCGGCGACCCCCGGGTAGCGGCCCTATACGTAATCTCTCTGAATGTTGCTCCATGTAACCCATCAGGGTTACCATAGCCTTGTTTGCCGCATAAGTTTCAGATGAATGCGCGTCCGCCCCCCACGTGGTCTGGTGTTCGACTCGACTATTATTATTATTATTATTATTATAAATAAATATGTATAAGATGAACTAAAATAAACCTTCACTAAACAGCTATGATATAATAAATAAATGTAAACAGCAACCACCTTCTAACCCGCCAGCTATATAAAAATAGCAAAAAAATTACAAACAAATATTTAACAATAACCAGACTACGCGTAAACAATAGTAAATTAAACTAAACGAATCCAAATATATATCTATCGTTAAGATTATTAAAAGTAGTAGCTAAATAACAAATCTATATAAATAAATAAATAAAAATTTTAACAAAAAGAAAAACCGACTTCAAACAAAATACTATTTGCTCACGTCCGTAGGTATCACCAAAGACAGGTTTCATCCCTCATTACCCTACACGTGGCCCCTGGGTGGTGCTAATCGAGCAACATATTCTAGGTGGGGAGCTCCGGCCGTAGCTAGCATTACCACCCTGCGAACAAAGCCGCACCGCCATAGCGATTTGTCAAGTGGCTTAATTCACATTCAGTTCGTGCGCACGCGCTCAGCGGGCGGACGTGTCATTAAGTATCTGTACTGAGCTTAAATAGATGCAATAATGGTGCAATGCAATAAATGCAAACTTTTTGTTTCACTAACAAAAGACGATGTCTTTAAATGCAAAGGTTCTTGCGAGGCAGTATATCATAAAAAATGTGCTAAAAATGTTAAAAGTGAGATTTGTGAAGAGTGTCAGAAGAAACAACGAAGCCCAACGAACACATCTAAAATTGATCTAAATGTAAATGAGTTATCAATGGAACGATTATTAAGGGAAGTAAATAACAAACTAGAAATTATATATAAAATGGAAAAAAAGCTAGAAGATATCAGTGATGCTGTAGACTTTTATGCGGAACAATATCAAGGGATTATGTTATTTAAGGAAGAAGCTGAAAAGAAAATTAAACACTTGGAACAAAAGAACATATACCTAGACAAGTGTAATAAAGCATTGGAAGAAAGAATTATGGACATGGAACAGGAGATGAAAAGTAACAACGTGGAAATTATGGGTGTAGAAAAAAAAGAAAATGAAGATATAATGGATATAACTCGAAAAATGGCTAAAAAACTCAAATTAAATCCGGATAATATTGAAGATGCAAAGAGGGTAGGAAGAGAAAAACCAAACGATAAAAAGCAACAGCCCATTATTGTAAAACTAAAGACTAAACCAGCTCGAGACCAATGGATATATGCTCGTAAAGTCTAAATTACAAACGGGGACATATACAATAACAACAGCGGAGTACAGATCTTCATTAACGAGGATTTGCCGCGTTACAAGCGTCAACTCTTTTGGCACGCTAAAATACAATTAAAGGGGATATGTAAATATATATGGATTCAAAATTCTAATATTCTAGCCCGA